>NW_008824233.1:1426246-1502222 GCF_000699105.1 Pygoscelis adeliae | reverse complement strand
AGGGGGGGGGGGGGGGAGTGGGGAGAAAGTAGGTTAATTAATGAAGACGGAACAAAGGCAAAGCAGAGCCAAATTACAAGGAAGCATGGGATTTGGGGATGAAAGACAAATCACACAGTTTAGTATGATCAGACAGGAAAAAAGAGAGGGGAAAAAACCCCCAACCCAAAGATTACTGACTAACCAGGAAAAAACTAGAAAATTAGCAAAGCGTCTTTCTATGAGGAAGAGAGCTCTAGCAGTCTCAATCTCGTCAACAAATCAACAGGATCTGGGTACAAAGTTACTGAATGGCAGATGTCTGCAATACCTGTCTATATGTGAGACCTTAGCCTGCTGCAAACCTGCTGTCTTGCAAAGCAGCTCAGTTGATGAAAAACATACCATAACTTTTGACTGGGTTTTTTTTGTAACCAAAATACAGCCGACAAAATTTACCCATTTCCAGTCAAAGTAGCATGTTTTATAACACTGCAACAAAAAGCAGTGTACAATTCAAAGTTGCACATGAAGAATAAGCATTTTAAAGAGATCTAAGAACTTGCCAAACATCAACAATTGGTAAAGAATAAAAGTACATTCTCCTATGATAAATAGTTGATGAACAGTTAATTTATCACATTATCAGTTAATAACATATATTCTAGTAGCTTACAGTAAACCATTGGCCCTGTAAGTTTATATGTGTCCCAAAACTGGAGACAGGAAATTGTAATACAGAAGCACTGTTCCTTTTTAAAGAGCATTTTTGTTCCACTGCGTAGAAGTTCCAGCTGATCCCTGTAAACACATTTGCAGTAAAGGAACTAGTTTTCAAAAATTAAAATTATTTGGAAATTGAACAGCTGTATGCATGAATACTCAGATACAGAAGACAATGCCAGATTTGCATTTATCTCAGAAATGTATTTTAGCTGAAGTCTGATTGCAATGAAAAGCTCTATGCTTTGCAAAAAACTTGTAGCAATTGGCTCTAATCCAACCTCATAGTCTAACAGAACTGGCAGAAAACTTTTCATCTGTTTAGAGTCTTTTGCCCATCACTGATGAGATTAAGAAGAAATCTGCAGTGCAAAAAGTAATAAAGTGGCTACTCACATTTATGTAATACATCAGTTATCCATAATATTTTAATGGCAAAAGCTTCCTCTTCAATGAATGTGACCACTTGGTGTATCAGGTAGCAGCAATTTATTTGTTTCTTACAGCAAAAACTCCCATTTCTCTTTTTATGAATGCCTCTGGGCAAAATTAAAATAAGAAGTGCTTGGGTTGTATGGCTCTCTCCAGGAGCAAACAAACGGCCAACCATTATCACACTCTCCCTGTAAGCATTTTAGCTTTGTTTGAGAAAGCAGTAGACTTCACATTGACTCTGCCCTTCCTCCACTGATGTTTTTGGTTTGTCAGTTTTAGGTAAACGTGGATCTACCAACCACAGGATCAGCCTGGACCTCTTGTGACTCCAGGTTCTCTGTAAGATAGTGTGGCATGAGCACTCCCTCACAACTCATAGGGGAATGAAGTCCCTTTCAGACAAACATGCCAATGATGCAGATTTAACTCTAAGGGAACCCTAAGGAAGGTGATCCTTCACCAACCTGCAGGTTTTTCTGTATGTGCCTGAATCACATCAATCAATAGCAAAGCTTTTGTTGACTTTAAATGGGTTCTTGGAGTTGTAGTTGAGACTTTATAATATTAGCTTAAAATATTATCAGCTTTCTTTGTAAACCTAAGGTATCCCTGTAACTTTGATCAAACTTCTGCTTTAGCCGTTTATTTCTCTTCCAGGTTGAGCTGCTACATAACCTCAAGGAACTGACAGAAATCAGTCCCAAACACTTCTGCCAAGACTCCTTTTCTATCATTTAAGTTTCCCAGGACCTAAACATGTGAACAGTGCTTCTAGTGCCATCACATAGGCATAGGACATAAGGCCATCGAAGAACTCAGAACCAATATGTTCATACCTGCGCAGAAGAGACGAGGAAAACAGTCTGATGGCTCTTCCTTTTGTAGATCAGCCTGAGTGCAGTCAGCAAGACCCGAGCAATTAGTTTATTAGGGCCTCACGGCTAGCCTTTCCCACATTTGGTTTTACTGCTGGAAAATAAAAGCAGATACTAAGAAAATCAGATGGAAAATTAAATCTACCCTCAGTAAACTTAAAATCATGAAGATTATAACTTTTCTCTAGAGCAAAAATTCAATGCATGGTGATTGGCAGGACTTATTGGAGAACAAGTTTACATAATTTCTTACCTTAAAATAAAAGAAGTGTTAAGGGAAAACTGAACAATTACATTTCTTTTAAAGAGACAATGTTACTAAGAATCACACTTAAGCCCTGGTATCTTACAGGCACATTTTATGAGACTGAATTGATTGAAACAAAACACCCAGAGCATGATCTGAAGTAAATTATCACCTTAAAAGCTGAAAGAGACATAATATGATTATTGACTTCCCACTGTTCTCAAGGTTAGACTGTTAAAGTAAGCTATTTAATATGATTATGAAAAACTACTAAGAATTAGTATGCAATTGCTTTAAAGAAGTATGCACATGGATAGACCTTTATTATGTACAAACTCATTATTTGGAAGATACACCAGCACTGTAGAGCAAGGAAGGTTACAACACTGAGGAAATACAGCTATGGCCTATGAACACTAGACTCTGCTTTCTGTGGCTAGGATGTGAAACACTATAAACAGAAAAAAGCTCTAAATATCCCACTTGATACTGGTTTAGTGTGCAGGAGAGTCATCGATGGTCTGATGACAAGACAAAAATTTTAAGTAAGTATAATCGATAGTTTTCCCATTCCCCCTTCTCTCCAGTTCTGGTTCCTACTACTTTAGGAGCCATACTACGTCTTCTGTTCTCAAGATATTAATCTCTTACTCTTTTGTTTCATTTGCTTAAAAAACAAAGAAATTGTGCAAAGAAACTTCAGTCCATGTAGCTGTTGCCAGTGTGACGACTTGAGACAATAACAAGCTATTTCAAACCTTATATTCTGTGAGAACTTTGTAATGGGAACGACTTTCACCTTTACGTAACCCCCTTGGCAGTACCAAGTTGTGAAGTGAGCAAGCACAATCCCACTGCTGCTTTAACAGTCGTAAAGAAACTGATGGCCCTGCTGGAGGGTGCTGAAGTGTTAATTGGCAAATTAAGACAGCTCTGCACTGAAGCGTTGAGGATAAATTGCTGCACTGAATATGCATTTTCAGGGTTTATCGGGAAATTGAGTGGAAGATGTATAAAAGGCAACTAGACGTACTACTGGGGAAATGGGAGTTACCCAATTTATTTTCTGGTGTGTCTAGTTCAGACAGTCTCTCAGCTCTTAGAAAGTGATTTGTACTTTCAGGGATATTGTTTAATTAAAGAAGAAACTTTATCTGTGAAAGGTTATCTAATGCCTCAGATGATAGATTCCTCCCACGTAACTGTTGAGTTTAAAAGGCCAGGGCTGGGTAGAACAACCAGGATTAGGTACTAAATGCTGCTTAAGTTTAAGGCCATTTACATTCCTCACTCTGTGTAGAATACAAATTGTAAGAATTAGACTAACAATGAGGACTATTGTCTAAAACAAAAATAAAGACTGACCGCTGTGTTCATTGACTGTGCTGCTATAACAAATACATAGTATTCACTATTGTCCTAGTTAGTCTGAGAAATATTTAATTTAAATTTTATTCTGGCATTTGCGATGATTCAGGTGTCCTTATTCATGATCAGTAATCTACAGTTTCCAGCCACAGAAGTCAAACTGTCATCACTGTCTGTGGTGTTTTACCCTAGACTTTATGATATTGTACTGCTCCCGACAGTTTTGCTCCTGGAGAAAAAGTAGGTAAAAAACCCAGTTCCCTTTTTAATTCAGCAAGTTTTGGCCCCCATTGCTGCAGTGGGGTCAGTGAAGGTGAGTGGGACAAAACCTCTGACACCCCCTGTCCCACGCGTACCCCTTTTCCCTCCAGTCCAAAATGCAAAACCCAACCGTACACCTTCAGAAGATGTTCTCCCTTTGCTGCACTTCCATTTTGAAGATGACGTGACTGTAAAGTGGCTTTTTTTCAATTTAGTAATATGGTCTCCACATGTTGGTATTGCTGCATATGGTGCAAGTAATGTTAGAACTCTGTGCAAAAATTCCACCTGTGCTGTGGATTTTTTCATTTAGTCACATTTGATAATAACCTATACTGCCAGGCAGACCTGAGGCAGCACAGTGACAGGCAGGACTCCAGACAGATCCCAGCATTTTGAGCCGTTGCTTTTTGAATTACTAATGTTGAAGATGATCTTAAGTTTTACTGAATCTTTAGGTTATGAAATAATCAACTATAAGAACATTTTGATTCTAATAAGTTAGCCCTTATGGTAGCGTTATGTATAGTTTGATGTGTTAATTATTATTTGAGGCTGTGTTGCTTGAAGTCCCTATTCTCTCTTCTCTGGACTCTCTAAACCATAACCAGAGCCTCTAGGTTCTATTGTTTATGGGATGAGTTATTTGACAACCTGGCAAGGTAGAGATCCAGCTGGTCAACTTGGCAACAAAACCTATTTTTAAGGTGTCCTGAAGTAAACTGCCTTCATTATAATACTAAAAAACACCCACAGGTCAAGAAGACCCTTGCCCAGGTGAAGACCCTTCCCCCGCGCAAGCGTAGTAACAGAAGAGAATGACACAGCAGATATTATAATTATATGTAAATCATTAACCAATCATTGTAACTGGGAGTGTACTACCTTATAATTTTTGTGTATAAATGTAACGGTGATCTAGCCATAGGTGTGCTTGACTTGTGGAAATTCCACCTTGCACCCGGCGCCGCAATAAAGAATGCCTGCTTTCTAAAACTCCAAATTGAGTCTTAGAGAGTTCTTAATCTGCTGATTTACGGTAACACTAAGAGGGAGACTATATTGGACTAGTGCATAAATTACCAACAGCAGCAAGTGTCCTGTGTAAAATTTGAAAAAGTCCTCAGAGCACCTTTGGCTCTTAGTAGTCTACTTCTCTTCTAAAGTCGAAGCTCACTTTTAAGAATGAAGCAGACACTTCAGTGACTAAGTGCTTTCAAAATGTCATCCCACTTTGCAGCCCAGGGCAAATCAGCAAGAACGCTCATGACGGGATGTATCAGCCCTCACTACTGTAAGTGAGAACACTCGCTGAACAACATTTACCATAATAGGTCTGAAACAAGAACAACATCCACGGATTGCGTACCATTTCTACTGGGGGTTGGAAATGCTCCCTGAAATACGCTGAGTGTTAATTGTACTTGGCTTCTTATTCCAACCTCCCTTTTTGGTAGTTTTCCGAGTTAAATACTATAGAGAAAATTCCTCACTGAATAAGGAAGGTTATTCATTGGCAATGGTTTTCAGGAAGGATAATTTCTCAAATCAAGATTCTTCCTACCCACTTTCCAGATTCATTGTTGTCTTGAAGGAAAGGAACTCTTGGAAGGTAAATCCTGTCAAAACCTTTATGGAGGAGTACTCGTGATATCCGGAGTCATTACCACAGTATCAGTACTGTTTAGGTGCTCATAATGACACCAAAGTTATATAAAATAAATTGTAACCAGTAAACATTCCTTTGGCAAGTTCTTTCTGATTAGAATTTGTGTCTAATAGAATTAGAACTGCAGTAGCTATGTTTTACAATGCTAATTTGTACACTAATGGCTTCATATTGTATAACTGAAATCTAAATATATAGAATATATATAGGATAAATATGTTTTTGGAATCTAAGTAGCTATCAAGAAGCAGGGATAGTTCTTTATGTTCTGTACTTAATAACTTCTAAGAAAAATTGTCTAACAGGCATTTTATATACTTACATAGAAAGCATTGGTTTGTATAGATATTGTTTCTGGTATGGAATCCAGAAACATAAGGACTTTTAAAATACAGTTTTTTCCTGTTCTCATATTGGTAAAAAGATTTTATTTTTTTTTTAAATGGTTCTGTTGGAAGAGAAAATAGGTTTTAGAAGCATAGAAAATGGTGAAATACTGATCACAACTACATAGAGCAATTTTACTTTCAGAAATTCCTTCTACCTCCAGCACTGCTGCTGCCCACAGGACACTATTCCATGACCTTCAGCCTGTTTTCTCAAGGTAGACTATCCTTCCGTGCGGGAATTAGAAAAATGCTGATTCATTTGTTCATGTTTAGCTCTATAGTCTATCACAGAAGTATTTTACTATTTATATTTCAGAGAAATTTGAAGTGGTGAGCAAGGCAGTGAAATTAATAAGTTGGGCACTCACTTATAAGCAGTGGGTATGCTGCTGCAGTCTTTAAAGGAGGAAATGGATCAGTTCGTTAGCAACTAGAATAAAAAGCAGATCTACGCCATGCTACAGTTTGGAAAATGTACCCGTTTTGCCAGTTCATACTAAACAGGAAAAAAGTCAGTTGTGCATGGATTAAAAAAAAAAACGTTATTTTGATGGTGTACCTATTGAATACTCAATGCCTGGCAATTTTAGACCCGTAAAGTTCAAGACAGACATATGCACGATACAAACCAACACAGTTCCCCAGCCCCCACCAAAAAACAAATCAACCCCAAGCCCTCTAAATAATACCAATTTTTGAAGAAAAAATAACATGAATTATTCAAGAAAGAAGTGCATTTTTCCCCATGAATGAAATATTCTGTTCTGTGATTCTGTGATACTTAACTCTCAGATATTAAGCAACACTCTTCCTAAAAACTTTGGCATATCTTTTCCTTTTAAATTGCATTCAGATTTAGTTGGATGGATTTGTTTATAATTTTAATTTTCTGCTTTTAGATTATTTGTGTCTTCAGAAAATGACATGTATTCAGTGCAATTTTAAAATGTAGTTCAGTAGTATTCTGTTAAAAGGACAGCCTGCTAGACTATGGTTCCAGTATTTGGTATTATCTGGAAAGAAGTCCAGTTTCCTATCAAGTTTGATCATGTATAAGTAATAAATAGTTTCACACACTTTCTTACCCTGATTTAAATCTGAGTTGTGACTCAGCAAACATAAAGATGTCTTCTGGACATCAAATGGAATACAAAGCACAAGAATGCCTCAGAAGCCAGTTGGTCAGCTATTTCACAAACAGTATGTTTATCTGGAAGATTTAAGAAAGTTGAAAGTCTGACATTTGAAAATGTTGACAGCTGCTGTCCTTAATTCTGATGACAATTGCCACGTGTTACATATAGAAATTCTATAAAGGTCACTGCAATGTGTAAATCAAAGACTCGGGAACATTTGACAGTTTCACTTTAAAAGGTGTTGTAAAGTTTTCACACTTTGCATGTTTTAAAATAAAACATCAGAGAAGTGTCTTTTTCTCATTCTAACTGTCTGAACATTAGGGGTCTCTGAATGCACGACTGTTGGCAAATTATTTTCTGATGTACAAAATGGATACAATGTAAATAATAGGTTATATATAATATATGACTCAGCCAGGGAATGCTCAATAATATGCCATGCATAGGGCTGGAGAGTTAATATTACTCTTACTACTATGTAACTCTTAATAATAGCATATGCAGAGTGTTCTAAAAGTATTAAACATTTTACTTGACTTTATTTGGAGAAGAACTTCCAGAAACTTAAAATGCCTAAAATTCTCCATATGAATGAATATCAGAACAATCAGAGAACACCGATTTTTGCTGAAACTGATTTCTCTCTCATCCTAGCTCAACACTTACGCTGAACAAAAAATGATTTAATATTTCCTTTTTTTTGTTTAAAAAAAAAGGATTTAAAAATGGATGCAAAACTATATCCCACAATAAGGTTTTGCGTAGAAAAAGTAGTTTTGTTTTCACAGGCATCCACATTCTGTGTAAAAGCAGTTGTGTTAAACAGAGTTACTAGAACTTCGCAGATGTAGCTTTATTGAGAGAGAAAGGGAGACAGAAAGAGAAGAAAAGCTGGGCTAGGGGAGCTTCAGCTTTGAAGGTCCACAAAGCCCCAGAGATGAAAGCAGCAGGTATAATCCTGGTCTGACAGTGCCTTCCCTACTCTGCCCCCAGGTGCTAAAAGCTGACAGCTATTGCTGGGGGAAAAGTAGAGGGCTTGGGTTAGGGGAGACACGAAACCAAGAGCTGCAGCTGGAGTAGGGCTACAAAGGGGCTGCCAAAGGAAGTGACAGCCTATATACTTAATATATTTAGTCTTTATTCTTTGCAAGTGAAGTTACTAATCTAAATATTTATCATTGTATTAAAAGACAAAATTATAAAAAGGTTTTCTTACTTTAAGGTGAGCTGCCAAAAAAGATATTGTAGAATCTAGAGGAGATGAAATGAGCCTGATCCAAATTGGACCTTATGTTACTATCTCCATCAGTGAAATCCTGTGTGATTTCCAACCGTTGATGATATTCCCCAGTTCCCTCCTGTGATTTGCTCTGATGTTCAAATGGGGTTCCCAAAAACATCACACACCTTTGGCTTTTCTTCCCTTTGTTTTCACATTAACATTCACACTAAACATTCAGTGCAATTCTCATTTGAAGCACTTGAGCTTCATTATCTCGTAGGTTTCAAAAGGTTTTGCAGGACTCTTTTTTTCCACACATCCATGTCACTAATTTCTTTTTTAAGCACCTGTATCTATACATGCATAAACACATGTAAGTGTGGTCAACTTGTAGTAAGAATTTTGTGACTTTCATATTCTGAGGAAAACACCCTAGAAACTTCATATGGATTGTAGGGGGTAAAAAAATACTACTACACAGCCTAAATGCAAGTTTAAATCCTAAACCTCAAGTTGATCCAAGTCTTCCAATCTGAAATAGCTAAGTATTCGCCAGTGGCAGAGCAAAGGATCTGCTTGTGCCACACTTCTGTTGCACACTCGCTTACGCAGACAAGAAGAACAAGTCTATGGGCTACTGAAGTTTCCCGCCCAACCTCTATTCACTGCCCTGAAGACCTGGTGCAAGAGGTACGCAAGTCTTCAAAATCACACCTAAGAATACTCCGGTTAAAAAACCTACTGATTTGTGTGAAAATTAGATTCCAATAAAGGACAAGCTAACGTTATGCAATTATGTTTAAGAGATATCATAGGTGATGTGCCTTTGGCAGTGTACGTAATCATGTGAAAAATAAAGCTGATCATAAGAAAAAGCATCAAATGGTTATTTTGTGTCCTGATAGTGAAGAGTAAAGTTAAACTCCCAAACCAGAAATTATTCTTTGTTCAAAATGTCTGAAAGCATTACAAGTGGAAGGCCATTATGATCCAAAACAAACCGTGTCAGTTGTTAAGACTCAACTTAAAAAAAAAAAGACATTTAAAGCAGTGAAAGATCCATGCAATTCTTTTGTTTCTAACAGAAGAAAAATCATCAGACCACAGCATCACTTTCTAGGCTGCCTGCGCAGCTACAGGTAGCTACTAAGTGTGTCAGAAAGTGAAACAAATGGGCAGTTGGTCTGGACTCATTGAGATGCACACGGCGCAGCGGGGAATTCCAGCACAGCCTGTTTCACCCAGTGTCCTACTTCAGCTCCATTACAAGTGACACGGCAGTGTTAAGGAAGGCACTTCCAGCTCTTAGAACCACATTATAAGCTAGTAATCAATTATTTACCGAACAGAGGCAAACAAAAAGGCTTTCACTACACTAGTACAGTATTCATCAAAGCCTCAGCTGTTGAGGCAGCTGGAAGACTTAGGAAACAAAACACTTTCACCTTATCCCAAGTTTTTCTACAAAACTACCTTTTGTAGCTTGATTCTGATTTAAGGGTACCAAATTCTGTAAATAATTTGCAATTGCCTTTTGAAATTATCTTGCTAATAACACTAAACAAGAATATATGGAATTCAGTTTATGCCTTGTTTCATTAATATAGAGACTTTAATAACAAAAAATAACTACCCTACAAAAAAACAGCTTTTCCAGTGCTGCGTATAATTTCAAATAAAAAAAAAAGATGTTCTGCTTATTTATTTTTTCTGGTTTAAAACAGTACTGTATGGTTTTAGTTTATTTTTTTTAAATTTAACTTATTTATATATTTACTACAACTAATGAAAAGTCAGCCCTTCCAGTCATCACTACAGCATTAAACCCATTCATTTAAAACACTCCTGAAGTTTTACAGTCTCTAGGACAATACATTTCCTGCAGCCTAGATGTCTTTTGCATCCTAGAGTTACTGTAATCTCCTCCTACCATCCAAAAGCCTAAGAGAACAAAGTGATAGATCTGGGATTAGCAAGAAAAAAGTATTGCATTAATTCCAGAATGCTAGAAACACAGTTTCCTCCAAGAGGCTTTGTTCATTATATATATATATATATGAATATATAAAATACTATGTATAAAAATGTATATGAATTTATATGAATATATAAATAAGAGCAGTAATATCAGCAAGATTGTCTGCCGAGAGAAGCAAAAGAGTTAGTACCATAGCAAGACCAAGATGCTGATAAAGGGTTAACAGTAAAAATCTAATGAAATGAGATTACATCTGATGCAAGACTACATGTGATTGACACATGTGTGGATGGGAAGTTTATAATAACCCAAACATTCCCATCAGAAGACAGCGCCAGCACTTACATGATCTTCTTTTCTGAGGTTTCCTTGAAAGTTGTGGAGATAATAGGTATTCCCTATTTTTTCAGGGTACAGTGGTAAACAAAACACTGTTTCCTTGCATTGTCCTCCAGAAGTACAGGCAGACTACCTCTAACCACAGCCCAGGAAAAGCTGACATGAAATTAACTTTCTAGTAATCAGTAGAAAAATAAATGCATATGCTGGGATCCAATTACAAAAATTAAAGGAGCTGGTTAAGAGCTTCCCAACTCTACATACTCAGGTGTGCTCTCTTTCTCTTCCTTGCATTTATTTTCACCTACTTATATTCTTTCAACCAGGACCCAGTATTAGTTTATTTCTGGCGCTGTACTTGTTACAGTGTCAATCCATTGCTTTGCCCATCACAGGAATATCAAGGAATGTCAGTGAATATAAATTAACTGAGCGCCAGTTCTTCCTGAAGTGACAGTGTTTACATAGCATCATTATAGAAGTGCTTATATTTAGCAAAAATCCTTCTATTGACTCACAGAGTGTCTTTAAAACAGTAATAAGTAGTAAAAAGCAAGAGGATTACCTATAAAGCAAAGAAGCCAACAGCATCCTGGGCTGTACCAACAGAAGCACATCCAGTCAATGGAGGGAAAGGATTACCCTCTTCTACTCAATCCTCACTAGATGGCGTCTGGAATAGTGTCCAATTTTGGGGCCCCCAATACAGAAAACATGAATAAAGTGGAGCTAGGGTGGGGGGGAAAAGGAGCAACAGGGTGAGAAGGCAGTGCCAGACTCTTCGCCGTCATGCGTGGCAGGAGAACAAGAGGCAGCGGACATGAGTTGAAGCAAGAGAGGTTCACATCTGATAGGAAGAGGAGCTTTTCCCCCAGGAGGACAGGTAGGCAAGAGAAGAGGCTGCCCAGAGAGGTTGAGCAGGCTTCACACTTGGAGGTTATCCAAGTTATCTATCTTGTTACCTGACTGGATAAAGCCCAGAGCAGCCTGGTCTGATCTCAGAACTGCCCCTGCTGTGAGCAGGAGGCCAGACTAAAGATCTCTTGAGATCTCTTCCAACCTGAATTAACCCATATTTAGTAAAAGAGACACTTTAGTTCCCTTCCGATTTCCATTTTGCTATAGACTGTGAAAAACTTGGGACACACAAATAGTGAGTCAAACACTTTGTAGATGGGAAGAAACAACTCTCTGATGGATTCTGACCAAGAAAATATTCATGCCACATACTAAAAAAACCCTCACAAACAACCCCCAAACCAACAAGAAAACACAAACAGTTGGATATTTACTCAATCAATTAAAAAAAAAATTATCTACTTTAAAAGCATTGTATCAATTTTACCAACAAAACAAATGGAAGAAAATGAGACATAAGTGTTCACAGGATGCAATTTCTGGAAATGGTAAAAAGCCCCCAAACTAGAAGTGTTAGGCTATGTATGGCACATCAGAGAACATCATTAACAAAGTGAAGAGAGGGAAAAGGAATTATTTTACTTAAGCGTTACCTTTTCTCACCTATGTTTATACATAATCATCTACTGCTGTTATTTTCTAGTTCTGCTTTTTAAAAAAGGAAAATTGCCTCCCAGTTCTTGACTTTCAGAAGAAACAGTATAATAGCTTGTTAAATGCTGATTCTTTCTGGTTCTTCTTGCATAATGTTTATGGATAAATGTCAACAAAAGGAACAGAACAGACAAAAATGCACTTTTTGGCTTCGTATGTATATAAATTATTATTTTGGATACAAAGCATACAATTTTTTTTTATTTTTCATGTGTTTCCTTCCTTCCTTCCTTCCTTCCTTCCTTCCTTCCTTCCTTCCTTCCTTCCTTCCTTCCTTCCTTCCCTCCTTCCCTCCTTCCTTCCCTCCTTCCTCCCTCCCTCCCTCCCTCCCCTTTTTTTACTATTCTAGTCCTAAAACAAAATATAATTAGGAAAAAACATCTCCAGCTTTGACTGCTGCCTCCCCTCTAAGAAAAGCATTGTATTAAAAGACTGACCTTTGGAAATAATACCCACAACCCTAAGCACTGCATGTTTTCCTCTTACTATAATATACCGGTATGGAATGAAAAAATTGTTTCATTTATCATGACACTAGACACTTGCTTAAAAGCCAAGAGAAATATCCAAATCTTCTGTGTTTTCATCCTAAGGAAGAAAGAGATGATCACAGTAAAAGCAGTAATGAAATTGCCAGGTTTGTTTTAATTCTGGACAAGAACTCTCATGCATGATCAGCTATTGCAGCTCAGCTGGGATCTGGACTCTCAGAGTCACAAGCAGTGGTGCAGTTAGACCCTGACTCTGTTTGGGAAAGGCACTCAGGGCCACACACCAAAGCTCTCCTTTAAACATCTCCATGGTGTTAGAGCTTGTCAATGGGGTATGTTGAACCTAAACAATTTGTTACAGTTGGCATTCTTTTAAGCTAACAGCAGTAATAGGAGATTTTTAAGATCACTGCAAAAGGCATTAGTGCTGCAAAAAGATGTAGCCACAAAGACATGCAAAAGTCCTCTCTAGTAAGAGAAAAGAATGAGACTGACGATCCAAAGAGCCAGCAAGCGTCTCTGGACTGGCAGGGAGGAGTGGGTTGATTTTGTTCTATATAACTCCAAAGATCACAGAGGATATAAACAGTCTTCATTTTACCCTCTGGAATCCTAGCGCTCTGAACTATAAAGCCACCCTTTTAAAGAATGTATATTTAGGTATTTTAATGCATTGCGCTTTTCCCATCTGTTCCTCCTCTGCCTCTCAATTTGATGGCTTAGAGATCCACCCTACCCTTCCAAAACAATTCGTATTGAGTGCTCTCTAAGTTGTAGCTTATTAAACACATTTGCTGAACTCTCTCAGTTAAGAATAAGGAAATTAAGCTGGACCACCTTCAGTGATTTAATTTACAAGCGTGTCAGGGTATATACTGCTTGATTCATGCAAGTTAGATGGGTTTATGCTGAACTTCTGAATCACAGATTAGCTGGAGCGCTCATGAAAAACTTTTGGCTTGCAGGAAAGTCTTCCCCCAGACAAAGCAATAGGAATCCAATACTGACCTAATGAAGGCATGGAATGCATACATATGTGCAGGCTGATGCGTTTAAAGTGCACAGCATTTGGTCAGAAGACAATTATACATCACTGCTGTTTCTCAAAAGAATCAGCCTTATTTTCAAAAGTGCAAGTTACTATTGTGATGTACAGGCACTATCCACATTTGAAAACTGAATCACTTTAATTTCCGAACCTTAACATATTTTTACCAGCTTAAATTTACAAGAGCCACATTTGCAAGTAGCCTGAGATGCGTACACGCAGCCATTTCAATATATGCATTTTTAATTGGCTCAGTCTTCTTCAGGCATGGAAAGCGATTACAAATGTTGATAAGGACTAAGTGTTGCTTTCCCATGATACAATAAGACACTGAAAATAAAGTACCTCTCTATAAAATTAGGAGAAAATGTCAAACATTGGATAAACTAATGATTGGCATTGAAGTAAGGAGTTAGGTAAGAGTTATTCATGTGAATTTCCAGCTAAACTGAGAACTTCAGGGCTACATTGAAGTCTAGAAATGAACAGAAGGAGAAACAAGGGATAAAACTGGAGGACGAGAACAAGAAAATGCAAATCCCCAAAGGTATGTTTTCTGCCCCAAAACACTACTCTATGTAGGTGTGTTACTTTATTACTTAATATATTTCTTACTTTTATGCATTTCATTGTGGCTTAAGCCCAAAGGGTTGCTATTTACGTTAAACAAGTTTTGCTACCATCCCCGCCCCCCAAAAAAATTTAAAAAAAGGAAATGCTGTCAACAGACACAAGTTTGATGAGTGAGGAAGGATGGGAGAAAAGAAGAGGGAGTATGTGGACTGTTCTGATAGAACAGCCTGGACAAGGACTTTTGTCTCTCTAATTTGGGGCTTTTATGAAGCCCTCTTGTCTTTGTTCGAGAAGAATAAATTCTGACATCCTGGACTACAGATGGAGGAAAAAAAGTATTTTATCTGAAACAGTGATAGGAAAGCAGAAATCGTTCCTCTATGATCTCTTGGGACCTTGATATTCATTATGTGGGTTTTTTAAAAATTTAAATAGAGTATCCTTTATGAACGGATAGGACTCCCTTGTACTAAGTGTTGTACAAGCAAAAGAATAAATTTATGCTAGTGACTTCATAATCTAGAGTCATTTAACTGTGGTTATTATGAGAGTCTTAAAATGAACCACTTAAATAGTAAATAAGAAGAGGCAGTAAGTAAACGTAAGACAGCATCTTGAAATTGAGCATCACACCTAACTTTGAACTGAACGTGGAAATGACTGGCTAAGGGAAGAAAAATCCCTAAGAATTGCCTCTATCTATACATGTAAACATGCATTTTTATGCATGTTTGTAAGCATATTGGCAGGTATACTAAAAATGTGGAATTCTGCAACTGCAGAATTAGTATTTTCACTAAGCAAAGCTGAAAACATCAAGGAGAAGAAATTCACAGATCTTTCAACAAGGAGTCAGTGGCAACAACTAAGATCTCTAAACCTATCTGCTTTGGTCATGCATGTTGCCAGCATATAAAGGTAAGAGACTGCAGGACCAGTTCTTTGAAGAAACAAGGTTAGTTGGTTTAAAAATCCAGACAGAACTGGGATTGTCTAACTAGGATTGAATCTCAGCAATATTAAAGTAATATCTGACCTGCAGACTGCCTTCCCAGCCTTGCCTTGGCCCGTCCCCATCCCCATGGCCCTGCCTGGCCATCCCCTCACCGGGCCTGATCCTGAGCCCTACCCGTGGTCTGACATCCCAGCCTGGCCACAGCCCGTCCCCAGGGAGGTGCCCGATGCCCAGTGCCGGGGCTGCCCCCGGCTGCCTTGCTCCCCGGCTGGAGCAGTGGGACGGGCTCTGGTTGCCAGTCTCTGCGCTGTCCTGGTGGACTCCAGGGGAGCTCCTGCTGCTCCTGGCCCCAGGCAGCCGTCTGCCCTCGAGGCGCCCTGAAACATTGTCTTTGAGATTAACAGCATGTAACAATGTCTGATTGAAAAGCGGGCCTTTCCATAAGCTCACTTAAATCTTAGCTAGGGAGAACAAGTAAAAGTATCCATTAAATACCTTTGTGACAGTTCATATAACGTAAGCATACATTATCTTTTGTCCTTTTCTTTTCAATGTAGTTAATTACTCTTGTAGATTTTATCTGCTCATATACAGAGAGAAATGTTACAGGCTTCTCAAATTACTCAGCAGGATAAATGATGTATTTTACTAGAGAAAAAGACTTTGACAAATGTCAGTCACATACTGAAAAGCACTTCAAAAAGAATTCTGAAAACTCAAGATACGAATGCCATCATAGTTAGATACTTAACATTTTCCCATCACTCATAGACAAACATTGTATAGGCAATTCTACAACCAAATAGGCCATAATCCAAAGCATTATGTGCATTTGTTTTTAAGTAGATATATTATATAGTCAGAGAATGACAGGGGAAATTCAGAAGTTCTACTTTGCAAGTATTAATTCTATTTTTCTGTTTTCTTGTAAAAGTGTTTTCTTTTACAAACTAAGCCTCAGATCAGAAGCCTGTTACAGCCTAAATATATATTCAAGTTTGCATGGTAGGACGTAGCAAAGAGGTAGCCCAACGGGATGCAGGGGAAGAGGCTGCACAGCAGAGCACACAGTCCCCTTACTATCTCACCTGGAGCCCAGCCCAACAGGGTTGTTCTAATGGGGCTCTACAGTGCCTTTTGTCAGGCAATTGCTATGTTAAATCAACTCTGAATATGTATCAACAGGAACAATTTGATTTCCTGTAGGAGGTAAAAATAGGAATGTGATTTCTAGGCATGCAAGAGTAATAAAATAGTCTTATTAGATTTCATATATGCCAAAGTGTATAATTAATTTTCTTGGAGACTTCCTTAAACTTATTTTCATCTATTTAGAATTGATATTCCAAAAAATCCTACCTAGCACAGTCACCTGCAGATTCTGCTTATGGAAAGGAAGAGGCAGTCAGTGCAGAGTGAAGATGTAGAGTTTTGTAACAGAAATATTGAGACTGGCGTGAAAGAAACACGGATGGAAATGTCTGTATGCAAAAGCACTGGGAGAAGCACCAGGGGAAGGCTTAGAAGAATGGCCAGTATTGGTAAGGAAGACCACAAGTCCCAGCCCACTGGTCCCAGGACACTGCTCCCAGCAGTGAAGCTGACGATGGTGGTGTTCATCACATCCCACAAGCCTGTGCTCCAGTAAGACCACTGCACAGACAGCTCACCAGCAGAAGACTGCATCCTAGCAGGACGATGACAACGAGGTTGCAGCATGCCACACATACCATTCCTTGTCCTGGTAGCCCAATAAGAAAACAGACTATAGACTATTTTTCAAGCATATTCTGAAGTAAAACAGCTAACGGGCAGCAGCAGGTTACACAGAGTAATTCTTGAAAGTCATGAAAAAGCAATCACCAACAGTTGTCTCATTAACAATTGCCATCCTGATGTATACAAGAGATCAGGATAATTTTGCCTTCTAAAAGGTTAGCCTTTACTCACTGAATCTGCAACCCACAATTTTCCTCTGTTTTATACAGCATAGACAGATAGTGCTATTTCCCCAATGTGAGTGTAAAAATGATTAAGCATGGCACCCTTAAGCGGCATATCGTAACAGACAACAGATCTGTGGTAGACATACAGATAGCTAGATAAAACAGTTTCTTCTGAACTGACATAACCCATCTACCTCTGGCATCACCAGAGAGCAAACATTATTTTGGATCTAGCTTGCAGACTGAAATTCAAGGAGGAATTAATAAAGAATAATTACAATTAACTTGCAACTCACTGCTCATGAAATTACTATTTTACTTATGTAGGAAATATTCAGCATAGCACAGGATGAAAAATATAAAGCAGCTCTGGCAAGGAAGATGTTAATGGAAAATATAGTGTTTAAAGGATTTTAACAGAAACCAGAGAAGTCATACATAAATTGTATTTCTGTAAAACAAACTCACCCAAGGACAAGGATTTAACCTGATTTAGTGTAGCTCAAGGATCAATCTGTTTTAATGTATTATTCTGTCACTATAGATTGGTGGATTGATCACATCTTGAGTTGAGCTTTACTTGCCAACGAGCACAAAGTAATCTGTCCAATTGGTTTCACTAGCATACGGTCACCAAGCACTAACTAGATCTGATCGATATCCCCTACAGTGTAACAGCTTCTGTGTTTATCGTGCCATAGACTTCAGAAGTGACAAATCAGTGTCAGCACAGTTTAGCAGTGATGGCTGATGTGGTGCACCATGCAAAGCATGTCTAGTAAGAGTGGCTCAAATGACACAGCTTCATAGTTCTTTTATTTGCGAGCTCCCATGACGGTTTTTCTCCAGCACAAAGAAAAGGCCTCTATCAGCAGAGGCATGCAAGGAAGATGTTATTTGGACACTGAAGTTCTGCAGGCCCAGCTTTTTGTTACTACTACTGGTCTAAAAATATTTATTATTATAAGCCCAGTTAATTATAGCATATAACAAACCTATAGTCAGAATCATATGAAAAAAATGCCTTATTACTGGAATATATCACCATCATGTATTTCAGAACTGTATTTTCTGACAAAAAGGATCTAAACGCTAGCTAACAGGCTGCATTTTAAGACAGGTATGAAAAGGTGATGCTAGTGAAAAGGGAGAGGCGTAGCAAAAACGGATTGAGACAGTAAACAGCTATTTAGCTGCCAAGCTGCTTCTTGACGTTCATCTGAGGCATCCCAAAGTAGATCTGCTACAAGAATTGGGCTCTTATACAAGTGTATCTTGAAATAGGCTTTGCTTTGCCTATGCTAGTCAGAGGCTTGAGGTGATTGTTATCTTGATTTACAGAATGTGAGGGCAGGGAAGACAGCAGCTTTCCTGAAGCTACTTTGAATCATAATGGAGCTATTGCTGTAGCTGAAGCAGTAGTGGGCTTTGTTTATAAAGGTCTTCGGTGACCTAATTGAAACACCTTCAGTTAAGTGAAATTCCAAAGCTGAGTGTTTCACAGTGACATTATCTGGCTGGAGAAAGATTTTGTCAGGAATATTTCTTTCTTTACTTTCTTTTTTTTTTTTCCTCCCCTTCCAAGAGTGGGAGAAACTGATTCTTTCAAAACACTAAGGCTTCATTGCTGTGGGAGGGTCTCACATGAAGACTCCCGTGGAAATGACTACACAAAGTACAGTGAAATCATACAAGGGAAAAAAAGGTGGGGAAAAAGTAAAAGCTTTCTGACATCCAAGATAAATCTACAGGCTAGTTGTAACAAATATTAGTATTAAATTGTAATACTAAATGCAATTTTCCAGCAGTGTCCATACAAGGGCCACCAGAGTGGGATATACAACATCTCTCAGGCTTGGAGGGTGCTGGTGGGCACTCATTGGGCTCACACATAGGAGGAGTGGCACTTGACTGGTCGATGAAATTGCTCTGCTGAAAAGCTCCCTATGGAGAGTTACGAGTCCCTTTGGGGATAGCAATAGCACAGCTCAGCATTATCCCGTTTTGTGTTTAGCCCCAAAGCTAGTTAGGTGCATCTGCAGTTCAGGGATTGAATCTGACGAGGCTGCTTTGTGAGACCAACAAGATGAGGAAATTTGAACCTGTGCTTGGAAAAGACTTAAAGAAATCTCAATTAAAAAACAACCCCCAAACCCAACCAACCAGTGCACCTATAAAAGACTTAAACGAGCTGTTCTAAAATCATATTTGTATTCTTGTTTTTTAACAAGATGAATTTATTTTTGATTAACATTCTGTCATGAGATTCCCAATTATTTTTTTTCTTTCTAAGGTCTTTTCAAAACCAAATCACTACAGACCTCACATCGTCCTAGTATGATAAATAAGATGGATTTTTTTGCTAGTCACTCGGCAGATTTCATCTGCCCTCAAAAGAGAAGGGCAACACTTATATTTATGCAGCCATACACTCCACAGGGGTTAGTGGTGTCCTATTAAAGGAAACTGGATTTACTTTAAAAGAGCCATCAGCAATGCCAAGCACACAGAGGAGGATCTGCAACTCTGGAGTCAATGAACTCTGGCTCTCTTACCACAGCCAAACCCAAGCATGCCAACAGCCCAGCCAGCCAACAGCCACAGCGTCCCCATCTACCCAGACACACAATGCTGTTTTAAAATGATTATATGACAATAAACCACAAGGTAGCTGATGAACCCATGAAAGTAGCTACTGACTACTAATCGTGTCATCATCGCAAACTGTTTCTAGAATCAGATATATTATTACATATTACTACCACAAATTTGAAAAAAAAGTTTAGGCAGAGCTTAACTAATTTTTGCTGCCTCCCTCCTCTCCTCAGCTGATTTCTGTGGAAGCCTTTAGAGGCTTTTGAACTCTGCTCTGTGACAGCTGAAACCGCTTGTGTTCCCTTTTAGTTTTGGTGATGCCTCCAGGAATGAGTGAAAATGTAAAATGCCCTGTTCAGCTGTAGCATATTGGATGACAAAATCAGTGCAATTACACAGCCTTTGTCCCTCTTCATCTGTGTGTTGAGAAATTAAAATAAATCTTCCATACAATAAGCATACTTTTACGTAGTACATTCCTTTTCATGAACTAATCTTAAAAAAAAAAAAGAAAAATAACATAAGGATTCATACAAAACTGCTGATGGAGAAGACTACCCACCAACACACCATTAGCTATTGCATGTTATGTTCTCAAATAAAACATGCTGTGTAGAAGTGATTGCCTTGGAAGTTATTGGTACATTTGAATGCAAACTACCAAACCATGAAAAATGAGGCATCCACTTGCTATAAAAATAAATTAGGAGGCAATGCTTTGCTGGCAAAGCCATTTGAGTACCACAGTTCATAACTATTCATGGTACCATTAACAGATGTCTTTGCTTGTACTGTGAGCAGCCCTATGATATTGTCATATTCAGCAGTACTTTATATTTAGAGTGAGTGCAAGCAACTTTGTTTTAGAATATAATAAAATCTTGCCTGATGTAGAGATCCTATGGGAAATTATACAGTAATGTTACCTACATAAGTAATTTTCTTCTTATGAAATCATGATTCCCACTACACTTTTAGAGCTATTCCAAGTATTGTTTAACATCACCATTTCCATGTTAATATCTCAATAAATCACGGAAATACAATACTTCATATGAAAAGTGAGTCATACCTTTGGGAACATAAGTTTTCCTTTCTAAATTAAAAGGGGAATAAAATTGATGCTGAATATACTGTATGTTGTTCAAGGGTAGTAAAAGTACCCAAGTGCTCCTAACAAAGCAAGGCTACGTACTGTATGCACACACACTCACGCCAGATATTGCATAATATTGCTTAACTATTTAACTCTATGCCAGGAGAATTGGGGAACTGGTTTAAAATACACCTTTAGAAAAACAACTGAATGCGCTGTTCCTTCAGAGATTACTCAGAACTAAAAGCAAATGGCTAACCAGAGTGAACTTCCCACCATTAAGGCACTTGTTATAATGATATTAGTTGTTTTGAATAAGGATTATTTTGAATCTGTACTGGAACAATCAAAGGCATGCCATTACTCTGATGCTTCTTAAAAATATTAACATAATTTTGAAAAATCATATGTGGTAAATTCCCTTCCCCCCACCCTTCAGAAAATGCTAAATTTTCAGAAAGCCCAATACAGAGAAGCAAAGTGCAAAAATCGGCACATTTGCCATTCCATTTCCCTCCCTCCTCCCCACTTGTAGCAATGAGCTTTATAATACATTACTGTGCTTTTGTGTTTTCTTCAAAATAGAAACCTGGCAATGTAAACATGTTGTACACAGACTTGAGAGCTACGTAGCCCAATCAACACAAGTTGAGTCATACTAGATAAGAACCAGACTAATATATAACTAGATATAACCTGCAGTTAAATATTTTGGAGTTTATTCTGCATACACTCTATATTAACCAGATTCTATAATACAGAAATAGAGTTTGGTACGATACTATTAAAAAGGTGAAGGTTTCTTATTTTGGCAGCTTCAACAACTCGATGCTTTCCAATCTGCCTTTAGAAAGAAACCAGTGTTGAAGTCAGTGTGTCCCAAGCAGCTTGCCTATTCCAGGCTGCAAGCGCCGATTTAATGTCTTGTATGTTAACCACCACACTGGTACACCAATAAACTACTCCTATAGCTACACTAACCCCATTTCTGTTTGCATCTGTGTACAACTTTTTTATTACTAAAATAAAGTCTTATGTGGGGGATTAATTGTCACCACATTCAGACTCTCATTTTAACTCTCATTCACTGCATGCTAATTTGTACTTACAGCATAATTTCTACCCCTTCCCTACAGTTCCTCATCAATGTACTACCCATCAGTGCTCTTTTCCAGCCAGAATTCAGCTGAGGTAGGCTACAACTGAGTATGTAAAGGAAAGAAGAGCTGCACATAAATAAAGCAAACATATTTACAAGTTGTGGGAGACGATATCCATGTAATTTATTTAGCCTTTATTTTAGTTTTGTTTAAAATAGTTTTCTGCCCTGTCTACTCTGCTGATCATCTCTGTGCTAAATTATACAAACCTACCACAGCTACCTTGTTAAATGCTTTCAGTAGGACACCATTTTGCCCTTTCTGGTTTTGAAAAATAGCAGACAAACACCAATTAAAATGTTCCTGGTTTATATTTGAGGGAGAGAAAAATAATTTGAGAGTTTTGCCATTTATATTATTTTTTTGGTATGCTTTCCAATACACTTTTCTAAACATTTGTCAAAAATAAAGGAGATTACCTTGATCCAGTGGTAGAACAACTCCCTACTTAGCTAAATTGCTTTCACTGAATATGAGGAAACCAAAAAAATATCTTTCCAAAGCAAAGATTTTTGATGAAACTCTTTATTTGTGGACTTTTGATTATCCACAAACACAATTGTTCTTTTTTAAAATAACAACCAGAAGCCATAAGTAATAGCTATTATCTATTTCCACAGTAAGAAAAAATGCTCAAATTAGTATGATAATTAGGGCTAAACGTTAGAGCTGGGTGATTAATGGTATGGACAGGGAGAAAAAGTGTGTCTTTAACAGATGCATAGTGGATTGTGTTTCTTGCCATTTTTATAAACCGCTCCTGTTTGTTTCTCAGTAATGATCTTCAAACTACTGCATGACTTTGAAAGGGTATTATATTTTATTATTAATTTCTTATTAAAGTGAGACAGTCAGTGAACAAGAATGATCAACTGAAAATGGATGACAAATACATTCACCCCAAATTATGAACAAGGAAGAATAAATTCTACTTAAGATGCTGGAAATGTATTACTTTGAAAGAACTCCTAGAAATTGTACTTTACAAAATTAAGAAAGAGAAATGTGTTACATTTGTGAAACAGAGATCGTAAGAAAATAGACATTATTTGTCCAAAGATGGGTCCATCTAGGCCAGCAAGTGTCCCTGACAGTAGCCAAAAATGGACATTGGGGAAGAGGGGAAGCTTGGAGCAAGCACACAATGATACTTCCCCCAAATCCATCTCTTGACATTTTGTAGCCTTTTTGAAGTCTTTGTATTTTATAACCTTTGGTGGATTTTTCCTTTTGACTTTTCTCATTGCTCTCTACAACTACCTGAAAGGAGGTTGTAGCGAGGTGGGGGTCGGTCTCTTCTCCCAAGTAACTGGCGAAAGGACAAGAGGAAATGGCCTCAAGTTGCGCCAGGGGAGGTTTAGATTGGATGACTTCTGGCAGTTTCTTTTTGATCATGTGCATGTTTATCAACCAAAAACTTGACAGAACTTCCCAGCTCAGTTCTAAGTTGTGTGAAGATCCTCCTCCCTTTGCTTGTTTTGAACTAGTCCTTAATGCCTTCATTCAGGAAGTGTTTTGGAAGAGATGGGGAATGACTGTTTTCTCTTCTGCCTACAACTGTACCATCTCTCTCTCAGTTACTTTTCCTGGCTGAAGAAGTCTTAGGTTGCTTACTTGCTTCTTGTGGAGAAGCTGCTCCATACTTTTGATCATCTTTGCTGACTCTCTCTGCACTGTTTATATATATTTATATATATAAATATTTTAATATTTATATTTTTATTTTATATTAAGATATTAATATATTTTCTTTCTGAGACAGAGAGAGACCAATGTTGCACACCACACTGATGGATCCGGGCACACACTCAGCTTGCACAGTGACAGAAGGAAATTTTGTATTTTGTTCATTATTCCATTCGTGGTAATTCTTAATATTCAATTTGCTTTTTTGACTATTGACTGCTGAGCTGACATTTATGGCAATATCTCATTCCCAAGTGGTAATGGTTCATTCAGAGTCTATTATTTTACAGAGAGAAATTTTTCCACCCTGTGTGAATCACTTTACGTACATCTATGCTGAATTTAATCTGCCATATCCTCTCCCAGTCACTCAGTGTCATAAGGCCATTCTGCAGTTCTTTCCAATAAGCTCTTGTCTTTGATGCGCTGAAAAACTTGCTATTATCAGAAAACTTCCTTTACTCACTCACATTTTGAGGAACGCAGAGCCCAGCGCAGAGCCCAGCAAGAGGATCTCCACTGGCAGCTGCCATACACAACAGACCATTTACTCCTCTCCACTGTTTTCCTGTTGGGAGCAGCAAGGATGTGGCTGCTGCAGGTGGGAGGAGGAAAAGCAGAGGCAGGACATCGCCCTTACTGACCAGGGCACAATCCCACAGTCCTAAGCCCCAGCAAGGCAAGACAGTGGGTCGTGTCCTGGGACTCCCCAAGCAGTCCGACTGGAAGGAGTAGGAGACTGGGCTGGAGACAGGGCTGGTGACAAGGGTACCTATGGTGTAGGTCCAGAGTCCACCTGGGGAAAGGTCTGGAGGAGACAGGGCTGGGTACAGGGGTACAGCTCTGGGTGCCCAGGCCTGAGCCTTCGTGGAGCTCCCAGCCCACAGGCAGAGGGTGTGTGGATGGGGGGTCCCCAGTGAGGCTTCTCAGGGATATTATGGCATGTTAGTGCAGTCGGGACCCTGACAAGCCAAGGCAGTTATTCTTCTACACAAGGAGCTCATATTCCTTGGCTGTCTAAATTCTTAATGGCATTTTGGCAAAGAATTTTGTTACCCAAGCAGACTGTATCAACTCGCATAAGCTTGGCAGCTCCCTAAAAGAACCCTGAAAGATTTGTGAAGCATAATTTTTCTTTCCATAAACTATTTTAAGAACTCTTCCCAACACATATTTACCCATGTGAATACTAATTAAATTATTGCATATTATATTTGATGGTATACTAATTATGGTGTCAGGCTAATGCATATTGATACACACCAATGATGGTGTCAGGCTTACTGATTTGTTTTTTGAAGCTTTGAAAGGTCTTGATGTCATTTACACCAGCTGAGGGATTTTTTGACATTACAAAAGCTTTTTTTTTATGGTAAAACAATTTCTTACCTAACTACAGCAGCACATCTTGTGAAAATGGCAGATTTAAGTTGGTCACTGTGGTGCAGCTGCAGTGGGGTCAGAGAACTGGGGAACTGCAAGGCCTCTAGCAACCTGCCAGCATGCTGCAGAAACCTGAGCTATTTCCCTCTTCTATCGCTCTGTATGCCTTTATCTGCGTATTTCAGCAGAATTTTGTCAAATGGATAAGTATCTATGAAATATTTCCTATGAAACTGCTTTCTGCAAATTTCCTGGAGGTTACAAATATTACATGACAGAACTATGTAAACAGCTCAGATCTCTTCACTGAAAGTGTTATGGTTTGACAATATGATCAACTTTCATCTCTGCTTTGTTTCTCCTTCCTTGTATTTCTTCACTGAATTAACTGGAGAAACAGCTGACCAGTTAATAATAAATTTTTACAAAATCAGTCAGTCAAACTAAAGAAATAATGATATAAATCTGCAAATAATTAAGTAATTAAGATTAGAGGATCTCTAATAGTATCAGATAAGAGATTTCACTTCCTCCATTTTACTCTGTCACTACAAGAGTGTTTGCAGCTTTTTGCCTGGAATCAGGCTGCTTTAACTTGGTCGTGTATATTGGTTCTTATTTAGTAAGAGAAAGCAACACTTTATTGATAATGTTAGTTACAGAATTGTCACAAAACAAGACCGATAGTGCTCGCTGCACCAGAAACCGTAAGGCACAAATAAACTTGCTTTTTAAAGCTCCCTAAACCTCAGAAAAGGTATATTTATGTATACATCTGAGGTCAGTAAACTTACAGCTATTAACGATGGTAAATCTTAGAGAACTTAGAGAACTCAAAAACATACATACTGGTCTGGATCACCTATTATTTATATACTTACAAATATTTTAAGATAAAAGATATAATTTCATTGAAAAAACTTAAGTAGAGATATGTTATTTCTGCTTTACATGTGAGCACTACAAGTGAAACTTGGCCACAAAAAACATATTCTGGCTCCAGATTTATTTTCATTTCCTATGGAAATTGTCTAAAACAGTATGACCATGCATCTATATCATTAAATTAATCAGAAGTGAACTTTGTTGTAAAAATCTGTTGTAAAAATCTTGCCCTAATAAAAGCAGTCCAAGTAGCAGCCATCATTTGGGGAAAAAAGATGAAAAATAAAAAATGCCTACATCAGAACCTAGTTGAATTTTTTGCATTAGTTTTCATCTTTTTGCATGTTTCAAGCTGGCCAAAACTAGTGATGTAACGGGAAAATCAAAATAAGTGGGTAACCTCACTTGGTTACAGTATAAAAGAAGCAGAAAGACAGTAGAGGACTCGGGCAGATTCTGTTTACCTGTATTTACACTTGACCACAAAACTGTTCAGGATTAGAAATGCAAGAAGCACACAAAAAAAGGAAGATATACTTGAAACAGGATAAGAACCTTTTCACTTGAGCCAAGCAAATACCACGATTCCTATTAAAAGAAATGTCAAACTTAAGTTGCTATTTTCCATTCCAGATTTATACCCTCAAATTCCAGTTTCTGCTCACTTCTGGGGACTAGGTACTCTCTTGCCTCTGGCTTTTTTTCCTCTTAGTATTTCTGTTCTCCTTATGTCATTTTACCCACGCTTGGGTATGTCTATCACTTCTTAATCCCCTAAAATTTCATCTTGCATTCTCCAGTTCTTTTCTCCACATACATGCGGGGCCTCCCTCTAGCCATCATGAGACATGCTTGCTGATTTTTTAATTTAGACTAATTATTTCACCCTGGTATCTTTTCACCCCTCCAATGGCTGCATTCTCTGGCAGCTACATATTTCAACATATAGGTATTGTTTGCAGAAAAGTCCTTTGTTGATCTTCTGAATTGGACAACAGGATATTTTCTTGCTCTGCACAGTTGAATCCCAGCTGACAAACTCAGCTAGTTAAGAACTTACCTATTTCTTGCATGAGCAAGTCTGAGATAACCCACTCTTACAAAGCTTAGGTCACTTGTGAAACAAATCTCTACTCCAGGATCCCAAACAAAGCAATGGTCATTTGCCTTTTGCCTAATCTAATCTAGCCTGGTTCCATGTGAAACCTGTTTCTTTGGAATGGTGCTTCCATAATACCTGTTAGTCAACTCTTCCTCAATGTATCTCCTCCTCTGATCCTGCTTAAAAATGGAGAAGTAAAGCTGAACTGTGCCTCAATACTTTCCTGAAGTATATGATGAGAAACAGTAAATACTGATCACCTGGGTCCTGCATGAACCAACAGGTTCTGATTGCTGTGCCAGCTACACCATCCCTCTCTGTAATTTTCCTCTGAGGCCTCCTCCCCCTGCTCCAGGGGTGTAGCTGCCTGTGTTCAAGGTCTGCTCTGATGTGGCGTAGCTGTATAACCTTGGACCAGACTCTCTGGAAACAGCTACGTTTGTTTCCCCATTCAGTGACTCAAGAGTTGCATTTAAGCTTGGGCTGGGCTATGTTGTAGGTATGCCCGTGCCCAGCCTGGTACTTGTCTGATCTTGACCTTGCCATGCTGATTTGAGCTCTAACTTGAGGTCTTGGGTGTGCCTTATCACTATGAGCTTGTCTGGCAATCAGTGGACTGTGGCTGACCCTAGTTACTGTCACCAGACCTGCCCTGCTTGCCTTGCTCTGGTCCTGGCGGACTGCACCACTTGAAGGACTGCCTCCCTCAGCTTCCCCTCTGCTGCCCTCTGAGCAGCCCACTCTTGCTGCTCCCTGAGACTGAGCAAGTAGCCCAGGAAACCTTTAGCCAACGGTTCTCTTTGGGGGTGTATCGTAGGAGTGCACTTCATTGCCGGAAAGGAAGGCAATCAAGAACAATAAATAGCTTTTACACACCTGGTATTTGTATGAATCAGTGGAAAACTACAGTTGCCTCTAATTCCTTAAGGCTTAAAAAACCAAAGCAAAATGAGACACTGCAGGGAGTCATTTTAGAAACCGAGGATAAAAAAATATTTCTCTGAAATAATCTTCACATCAGTTAGTTACGTTTTCTTCTCACCCAAAAGATGGCATTAATGACGTGTGTTCTACCTGCATCTGTCTTTGATGACCACAGGGATTAGTAAACTGTTCCGCCCATTAACTTTCTGCTGCTTTATATTAGAACAAATTCACACTTGTGCCAAACAGAAAGCACTCACTTGTCTACCAGCTTCTTTCAAGGTGAAATCTAAGTTGAATAGGAGGGACATATTCTTAAAAAAACTAGCCCTTCTTCTGGAGCACTCTACCATTCTGTTAGAGAATGGTAGGAGAGAGAAGGAGAGAGCGAAAAAGGGAAGAGCAAGGTAGAAAATGAAAGGGGAAGAGAAAGGAAAGCGGGAAATAGCCTTTCCATATACACATTTTAGGCCTCAATTGATACAAAACTTTCTCTAGCTTCTAGATGAATGTCTCCCATAATTCTTTAGAAATTTGCAAACTTTAGAGCTATGGCACATCATGTTGATAAATAGCTATGCAACATAGAATTCAGGAGTAAAAATTTCTTTGTAACATACTAATGTGGAGCTAATAAAAGACAGTAGTGTAGTTCCACTTAATAAACATGCTTTAAAGCCAACCATAACCCCCAAAATTATTTTAAATTGCTATGTGCCATTTTGTAAACATAATTATCAGCCTTCATTTCAGCTGCTATCTTGGTTGAACAGGCTAAGTTGGCAATCACTCATCTGTGCACCATAACATTCTGGAACTCATTGCTACAGATTTGCTCTTGGCTGATGATGTAAGAAATTGATTTCTCTGTAATCAACATAAAAGATTAACCAAAAAATATTCATATAGTATGTTATGCAGGCTGTAGGGGAGAAAAATCTAACATCATGGTCACTACATTACTATTCAGGTGTTAACTGAGCTTTAAATAAACTTTTCAAGAAGTGTCAGAACATTTTGCTCCAATATTTTTGATGTTATAATAGCGTACGACCTGAAATCTTAGCATTCTATATTTAATAGCTTGGAATTCCTTTAAATCGTGATACCTATGATGAAAGGAAAAAGGATCACCTAAATTCTACTTATTACTTTAGACATAGAGGTGTCGGGTTATGCTTGCACCAATTTTACGATTCCTTAACATTTCAAATTCTTTGAAGACCTCTAAATCAGGGCTTCTGTTTTCTTTTTATTAAAAACAATGGAGATGCAAAGCTGTTGTGAATAATCTATGCCTAAACTTAACTCTGTTGCTGCTGTATTCAGGTCTTTCTGATGCTTAAAATTTATCAATAGCAGCTGATTAAACATTTATTATATCATTGAGATCACAACACTACATTCCAAGCTCTGTTGGTACTTCCTTGCTAAATCCCAATTTTCAGGGGTTTATTACTCCATTATCTTATATCTCACTGAGCTCTCTTATAATAATAGGGGATTATGTCTGAAACTTAATTAGTTCAATTTTTATTGATAGCACTTATTAGCAGGTCCCCAGTTTCTACTCTACAGCTAGTGAATAAAGAAGATACAGCCAGGGAACTCGAAAGAGAAAACGTTTTAAAAATAAAATTCAATCTAATAGCATAGAAAATTATCAGAATATCCTTAAAAAGGCCTGAAGTCTTTTTTGGGGCAAAGATGCAAAATGGAGCAGCGATTGTAAATTCCTGTGCTGGTGGGGTATCTGTGGAGCCTCTGGTAGAAGGTTTACAACTGTCATTTCCTGGCAGAAACGTTAAGGCCAACTGGGATCAGTTCCTCCTGGGGAAGGCAGGCATCACTTCTCAGGAGCTGTTATGCACTAAGACTATATATGACATTTGTGATTCTTGTAACAAGTTAGGGTTAATCTAAGCCAAAGCAACTGACAGATAAACAAATGTGCATTTACTTTAAACATGCTATTTACTTCTCCATAAAACATGACAACAATGATCCAATATGTTGGATCAAAATAAATCCAACTGATCAGACTGACACCTAGAAAATATATAGTCTGCCATGTGAACAGAGCTTTAAAGCTAAAGAAGTGACTTTTTTCTTTTAGCATTGTAAATAACCGTACACATTGCCCATAACTAGGGAGCACACCATTCAAAGCCTGCTTTAAGTCACAAATGAGAATGAGTGTGGACACAGCCTAAACCACAGACAGACGTGAACTGTGTTCACTATGGAACAATATGATCTGGTTTAGAATGCTATTCCAGGACACACTTATTCTAGACATTAGTAGGCTTGGTTTGGTCAAAGATGCAGTTTATTGTTGAACAGAGGGAGAAGTGGTAAAACGACGACAGTGCCATACATATACTACTATGTATGTAGTACTTGCATTTTGTTAGGGTCCTTAATACTTTTGGATTAAAATACCAATGGTGTTAGGCTATGTTCAGCTTTTCTCAGTCTTCAGAGAGCTAAAAATTTTCATTAGTCCTCAGGAGGTAGCAAATAGGTGCAGTGGCTGATGCAATGTAGTGACTACTACAATTCATTCTTTATAGCAAAATGTGTTAAAGAATAATTACTGCATTTTAGACACTTTCTTCCTTTTGCAATTCCCCTTGCTACAGTGATGTTACAGTTCCTGTATCAGGAGTAAGGATCAAAGCATTCTCTTGAAGATGCTCAAACCAGAAGAAATCAGAACAAACCCCCACATTTCAGACAAGAAAAATGCACTTACAGTGCAGAATTTCATCACTCTAAGGCATATATTTCTTCTTACAAACTGATTAGGAAAAGGATAGAGAGAAAGCACCATTGTTTGTTGGATGAAGAAGTTTATCAGAGATGAGTATAATATAACTTATGAAAAATAATACAAAATATAGCTTAATGCCCATAGATACCGCACAACATGCCATGACTGCATTACTTAAAAATGTATAGGGGATTGTCCTAATAAAAAAAAAATTTAGAACACACTACATTTTATTAACTACATTTCAAATTAATTGCAACACACAAGACATCTTAAACATTCTATATACATGCCAATAACTTCCACTTTTGGATGCTGCTGTAACCCTGAGGAAAAAAAACAGGATCTTTCCCTTTTTTTAATAAGACTCACAGATTTCTAAATACAGTACTGAGGGAGAAAAACTGGAAGAAGTCCATAAAAAACTCTAAGTTCTGCATGCAGCACAACAAACAAACCACATTTATGCAGAATAGCCATGGAGTTACTTTGTTGTAGTGTTCTACACTCTCACAAAGTAGTTTTTTCTCATTTGAATTTGTAAATGAAACCTGTATATTTACATAAGCAAGCACATATCCACCACTCTTCCCAAGATCAAACTAAACCCAGCTGCAAATTTTGACCCCACACTGCCATACACTATTATTCCATCCATCTTACATCTCAATACTCAATATCTCCCTGTGAACACTATTCTGCAGCCTTAGACTTTTCAAATTGATTTTGCTACAAATATTTTCCTCAATAGCTACAAAAATTATTTTGTACCATGCTATGCTAAGTAGTTGTGAATTTTCACAGATTCTAGCCTTTTCTGTGTGTCTTTTTTATTACAAAATGGAAACATATGGCTCAGTTTCAAGTGGCTAATTGGCAATAGCTTAAAGTGCTGTTAAGAGGTTCAATCGTATGTATAATATCTGATAATCTGATTGTATTTTATTTAAGACTAGAAAGTACTTCAGAAGTCAACAGATGGCAGCAGATATACTTTAGAGACAAAAACCAGTTTTACTTCTATTTCTTTTACAGGGTTGTCTTGCCGTTTATTGAAGTAGAGTTTGAATGTAGGGGCTGGAATGCAATGAAGAAAACTTCACCAGCAGAAAAAGACTAATAGTAGGTGGTTTTGCTTTATTCATCAAAATAGTTTCCGTTAATTACAAATGTGTTTCATGCAAGGCATGCATGTATCATAACCCAATTGCTATATATAGGCACAAAACTACACTTCATCCCATATGCTGCAAAAGAAATTGCCTTAATGAATGGGAAAGGCTTCTCACTGGTACAGCTTCCATACAACTGAATTATATACTGCAGATGAGGTTACTACTGTTGTAGGACTATACACTGGAATATAGACTCTAAGTCATTTTGATTATTTAGATCTCAATTACCCTCAAGAGGATTTTGGTATCCATAAACAGTAATAAATCTTAATAACTTCTTTTAATTGGGAAAACCACTACCTTGGATAACCAACGGTCTAAGATTTAGTGGTAGCAGAAGAGATGAGTTCTATGAGGTAGCTGATTACAGAACTGAGATCAGGAGGTAGGTGGCTCTTCCTCACATGAGCTACTTGGCAAGGTGTGCCCAAAGTCATTTCCAAGAAAATGACCAAGACAAAAAAGAGCAGTCCTCACCAGAACGATGCTCCTTCTTCTGCCACTTCTTTCCGAAGTAGCTCTATAGTCTCCCTTACCTTAAGTGTTTAAATGCAAGGTGTCTTTCTCACTGTACTACAACAAGAAGAGAGCTTCAGATGACAACTTGCCACTGCATGGGCCTCAGGAGTAAACATGACTGCTCAGTACACTGCTTATTTTGCTCAACTGCCACACCAAAATCAAACAAAATAGAGAGCTAGAGTACTCGCAGCTGACACCTCCCACTTATTCTGAAGAAGGTAGAAACAACACACCACTATCTTCCATAACGTGCCAGAGGAGATATTCTTCCGGGTCAAGTATATGACAGAACAGAAGTTCTGACAAATGAAGAGGAAAAAGTAATCCCCCAAACAGGGAGATCAGGTGACAGAAGGCTGCTATGCTGTTGTGTGGCGTTATATGGTTGTTCCCTTTGTCTGGTGTTTTCTCTGGTGTGATGCTCTTGCGGCTTATGAGCTACTTGTTCAAATTAGGGGTGGATGGGAGGAAGGGAGGATTTTCGGTTGCCAAATTCTGCACAAGACATGCCACGACCCAGACCTGCCCTTTTTCCAACTGCAGTTGGGATTTTTAAATGGGTGCAATACAGCTGAAATAGAAAATCAAACCTTGCATTTTTAAGCTTGATCATTTATACAGCCCAATGCAAACAACTGATGTTGTGAGAGACAGCGGACAATGAAGCATTATACATATCTTGGGATTTAAATAATGAAGATACTCTACACTTTATATTAAAAAACAAATCACTAGTTTATAGGATCTTGAACATTTTTCTGTTAAGTCATGTAAATAGAAAAACTGAAGTGTGAGGGAGTTTCAAGATAGTTCTATTGCAGAACATCAAACTCGTTAGATGAATCTGGCATCCCAGTTGTATTACCTTTAGATCTTTTGGGAGCATCTTTTCATGAAATATAAGCAAGTGTTGCTTTATAAATATATAATCCCCTTTTGCTAAACTAAAAATATCATTTTTTAGAAATTTAAAGTTGAAATGCAAAGGAAGGATTTTTTGCTTGCCTTATAATGGAAGGACATTATTACTGATAAAAATATAAAATATTTATGTCCGTACAGTTATTTCAGACATTTTATCTGTGATTTTTTCATAACCGCTCTAAACCACAAGCCATTTAAACCTTTAATATTAATGCTTTAATATAGTAGCTGAAAGAGAACAAACCAGAGCATCGCATTATTTGAGAGATGCGTTGCTCCAATCCTAGTTTATTAATCTTAACAGAAAACACCTTTATTGAAAAAATGTGTTTCATTATAAGGAAAGAAAAAAAATCAGTATGTTCTTTGAAATGCTCCTTGAATTCAAGGTGTGCTGTGAGCAAAGTATTACATATATTCTCAGCTCATGCATATATTTCCAAATTGCCATCTGGTGTGCATATATTATGCATAGCTATTATTGTTTTAAAATATAAGTTATGAAAGCTAAGTAAAATATATCATAGCTGACAACTCATTTTTCCCAACAGCTTTTGAACAGACATGTTTATATTACCTTAATGTCATACTGTAATGTTCAAAAAATAAGACGTACTGCGTGAAAATGAATTAAAGAATAAGTAACTTTCAGCCCTTAGTACATGCTTTTGGCATGCTCCGTGTGTCGAATATGCAACTGGTTTAGTCCTTTTGCCTGCATGAACGAGAGTAGGTTTTGTCATGTTTCTGTTAAAATCAAAATCAAGATAGCAAATTTATCCTCTCTTGGGGGTCGCTGAGGGTAACTCTACTCTGTATCAGATCATGACACTTGTTGACTTAGCTTCAGACTTCGCCATGGAGTTGCACCCAAAATACCTTACCCTGCTGAGCAGAGCGTGCGAATACAGCTGCTTTTAAGATCCAAAGCCAATGCCTACATGGCAATATGCTGTTTCATCATGACGTAGCACTATGCGGTCACAAACTGCATTTATAAAAGCAGTTTTTAACTTGTGACATTATTCACATTACTGGAAGTTTGTCTTTATTAATTTATTAGTATTTGAAGATTGTTTACTGGATTCCATTCTATTCCAAAACCTTCTACTCCTTCAACCCTCTTACACAAACGCTGCAGGGAACAGATTTATGCCTACTAGAAATGAGACCCAAGTTAACTACAAAAACCTTCTGAAGCCTTCTCCCTTCTTCTGTTCTGCCGCCGCCTGGTTTTAACAATGAATGAAGTGTTTGGTGGAGGTTTTGACCAATGGATGAATTTTGTCTGCAGAAAATCCATATGGATTTTGTGGATGCTTACAAGATGAGTAAGGGACAGATAACATGAATAAAATTTAAATGACATCAGAACTAATACTTCTCTGACATTCTCATAAATGTCAGAGGCTACGCTAATTTTCATTATTAAGTAATAATAAATTAGGTATTCGGCAGTAAGTTAGAAAAACTTCAGCAGTAAGTTAGGAAAAAAAAAGTTAGTAATCAGAAATCTGCTGCTCCACAGCAGCTCACGAACTAATGGCACAACAATTTTGACAAGAAGGATGCCACAGTTAAGGCCAACTATTAGATCAGGATGCCAAAACAAAATTTTGCAGCTTAAAAAATGCTCTTGAATATTCTTTTACAAAGTTTTTATTTCTTCTTGCGTATTCATAGAAGAGATTTCTAAAGCACAGAATTTTGTGATTAGGCTGACACACTGACTCTATGCTGGTGCAACAGAATTCTGTCAGATGCCTTGAATTTTTTTTGGTTTTGAATGCATGCCATATTCCTATAAATTAAGCTTGACTCCTATTTGCTTGTCATGTCTGATAATCTGAGACCTGAAGATATGCCAGCATTGAAACACTTTGCTTAGAACAAATCCCTGATTCACACGTCATACATCAAGATGACTTCAGACTTGTGAAGAGAAGCCCAGAAAACTCCTTCAGGTGAAAGTCATGAAAATTCTGAAACTTTCATTTGCAAGCTCAAGTGTATATATAACAATATATATGTTATATGAAATTATATATTCCGAACATATATTTGAAATATATGTTATGATTATGAAATAGCTTTACAGCTATGGATGGAAGCAGATTACTGGCAATGTAATAACCATACTTAAAACCATCAAGCAAAAGGATTTTACATATCACCGATTTTCATATTGCAAAGTATATAAACAGAACTCCAACTAGTGCTTATCTAGAGATACGTTGCCTTTGTTGTTCTCCTAACACTAATTAGATTTTAGCCTCCTACTTCCTACAACTTCCCGAGGCCTTATACAAACACTCACAAACAAGTATATGGTCTTACTTTTTACTCAAGTTACATCACTTCACAAGGAAAACAACCCTCACTTGTTTGTCAAGGCAGCCAGATGCGAGAGGGGGAGCGAGAAACCATGTGTGAATATGAACTGGACACATACCTAGACCTAAATTACAAGACTGTCATCTTTTTTGTAAGAAAATTAAGACAACAGAAATTTTTTAACAGTGAGCAAGGGGTTATTTAGCTTTTTAAGAAAAAACATCTGACTTTTCTACACAAAACTATTGCTACAAATTCAAGAGACATGGAAGCTGTACATTAAAGTAAAATTGATAAAGGACTTACGAGGCAACACTATGTAATATTTTAATGTGAATTGGGAAATTGAAAAAAACTGACTACTATTTTGAATCATAGGTACATATCCAAATGATTGGTTTAACCGAAATACATTTGTGAAAATAAAAATATTAGTATTCTGATCAAAAACATTTGCTAAAATATAGTATAAATCATGATGATGATTGGATAGCTAGTTTGAGCTTTAAGATCTCTAATTCAGTGTCACTAAAGAAATACATTACCTAAACCTTGTAAAAAATTTCAGTCTCTCAATTGGTTTCTTATATTTCGTTCCTCTTTTTGAGGTTCAGTTGAACATTCACCTGACACTGGGACCTGCCACCCTTCTGTTGCCCTTACAATAAAGGTAATACATATCAAAAAGGCAAAAAATATAACTGGATGACTCTCCTCAACTATATCAACTCATATCAACTCACTGAACCTTGACTTGATATAAGCTACAAAGCCCTTTCAATACTGGTGGGGATTTTTTCTTCTAAGTTTTTGTTGAAGGGACAACAAAATTTACGGTGCAAAATGAACCAAATCCCTACTCACAGAAGATTTAAAACAGTGGAAGGAATTCAAGCTGCTTCAACAGTGCATGTTCACCATCCTCCATTGCACACCCACAGAGGACATAAGGCTATGATATGTTTTTAACTTTTTTTGAAGTAAATCTTCCACAGAAGAGATACATGTCTTAGTAGGTGCATAGAGAGATTACTGATAATATCCAAAAACAAATTGCATATCATACATATCCCTTTTTATCTTCATTCAATTCTAGTATTCTTAAAAAAAAAAGGGTAAGTCAACTCTTTTTACAGTATGAGCACTATGTACGCACTGAGAATGTGCATGTAAATACATATGTGGAAGAGAGCAAAACATCATAGCTGAAACTAGTTATCTGGGGAAACATTAAGGCATTTAGCTGGAGTTATTGTTCAAACACAGGTTTTGCTGCATACCATTATGTAAAATAATACTATCATTTTCATTTTAAAATTACAAGAATTAGAAAGAGATTGTAATTAAGGCAATGTTTTGACCTCCCATTTTCTCATGATCCAAACAAACTGACGCAAAATTCCCACATGTATTATAGCAGATTCATTCGTGTGTCGGCAGAAAGAAACCTAAGACCCAATTCAGTATCTCAGCCCTTCCTCCGTAGCTTTTCTTAAGCTAATAAAACTTTTGTGTGTACTAGAAGAAGGTCCCCAGGCTCTGTACTGGCCTGACAGGGCAGGATCTCAAGAACTTGCCTGGCCTTGCTGTGGCCTGAGCCATGCTGCCACTCAACTGTAAGGCCACTCATTGCTCATTGCTTGCATGTTTGTGCTTTGCTCTGGGAAGACCTGATGTGCCCCCAGCTGCAGCTCCTGGGTGCCATGGGGCCAGGGGAGGGTCTCCTGAGCTTTACAGGGCATAACTGAGGGGGGAGCAAACTGTGATATGAGACTATATAAAAATGCAAGTAGAGCTTGTGCCTGGGGGAAGGGGTTGGTTGGTGTTTGTACTGTGTGTTCCTTGTGAAGTCTTTGGGATGTTGATAACCTGCCGTGAATTTTGGCTCCCTCTCTGTTTGAGGATGACTGGTGCTGTTGACTTTACATGCCAGAGGGATGGTGGAAGGGTGAGTGTAACAACAGAGAAAAGGGTAGTCACTATTAAGTCTTCTTCTGTAATAATTTTAAGGCTATTACTAGTGAGGCTTTTTGATATTAATTTGGATTGTCAGTGTTAATATTACTGTAATTGAACTAGTAATATTTTGCTGAACTAGTAATATTTTCCTGTTGGATTTTGATCAGATTGTGAAGATTTTAATTGGGCTAATGATAAATTCTTGGCTCTATATATGCTTTGTTCCCTTTTGGCCACAAGACTTTGAGTGTAATGCTTCCTTATGATGGAAAAAGGAAAAGGGAGAATATAAAAAGGAAATCTCAATTCAAACAGAGCTTTTACAAGTTCATATTTAGTATCCTCCTTTCATATCCCTTATTTATTCTTTCTGGTTCTGAAATACATGGAGATTGACTGTTTTGGTAGGAAAATATTGTCAGATCAGTATGAGTTGTAAATAAGTCACAGGAAAACAACAAATGTTCTTCTACAGTATGAAACCTTTACTTCCCCAAAGGAGTCAAAGCTGAGTTCTGTATTTATTTAGAGTTAGGTCTGCATTAATGAATATGATCCATATGATGAAGCGATAGCATAATGGCAATGCCGGGGCAACCATTAAAATTACTGAAGTGTGAAGTTATCCAAAGTAGCTAGGTTAGTTTCTTTTGAACTTTCAAGTAGGACCTTTAAGTGGGAATTGCTTGCATTCATTTAGACAAGGAAGTGAAACCTGATTATTACTGGTCACAAATGCTTGTTCACTTATCCTGGAGCAAATGATGTCCCGTTGGCAATTAAGAGGTAACTAGCAGCTTCCTGACTAGAATAAACACATCCAGCCAGTAATTTTCCATTCTCAACCTTAGGGCAAGTGAACTGCTGCCAGTTGCAGATGTTTAACACTTTCCAACCTCAAAGCAGTCTCAGCCCACAATTTCAGAAATGCTGCTTTAAGCATGTTAACTCAGGGAATGTGAAGTTTTACATAATACATGGATTTGCTAAAAGATAGCTTATATTTTTTGTAAGTTCTGATTTAATATCCTACAGCAGATTCAGGCATTGAGATTAGCATTCAAGCATGCATGTGGATGAAGCACTACAGTTGCAGTAGACAAATGCTCATATGAATAATTAGTATTTCTATTTGTCAGTATGGAAACACACAACCTATTCCTGAAAGACAGCAATAAAATGATCAATAAAGGGCAGACATATCAGTGTCTGCATCCGGGAATCTCCACTCTACTGGAACAGGAGATTTTCTATTTCTATTATACCATTAATATAGAGGTCATTATTCTTCTAATACCTTGCCAACTGTCATTAAAGTGACAGGACATGGCTGAAAATCTCACCTACGATTTCTATTTTCTTCCGCTTATATTTGAGCAATTCACTTATTTAGGGAGCCTCTGCATCAAGGCACAGAGCGCAAGCACGTGTCAAAGAATAAACAGTTTATGAGCTGCTCAATCAAAGTACTGCCTCAAAAATGATTTTGCTAGAAATGCAGTCTGAAAAAGTACCTTCCACACATTAGAATGTTTCCAAGAAAGATATTAACATTAATATTAAAGTACACAGAACAATAATAATCAAGAAAACATATGATCTCCATGAGACATTGCTCCAGAAATATACAAAACAGTGAAAATACTTCTTTTCCTAAAGTTTGTGGTAAACTTCTAATCAGTGTACAGGTCAAGAACTAGTTTTGTAGACTCTTGCATGCTACTTGTACTACTTCCAACTGGCTGTCTGTACAAAACAACTGTATCCAAAGGCAACCTATAATTTTTCACCTCAAAAATGAACACCTTAACTTGTATTAAAGCAGTTTGTTACATATCTCCATATATTTAGCATGTAGACTAACCTTTTATTATTGTAGTGTCCTGAATTATTTCAATTAAAAATAGGAAAATGTGGCAGCAACCTGATTTAGGAAAGAAATGTCATTAATCCATTTAACAGCTAAAATTAATTAGACACAGAATCAGAGGTCATGCACTGTACTGAATGACAGAGCAAAGATGTCAAAGTGGTCATGTGATTCAAATAGCAGAAATCAAAAGCTATTTTACCACGTTAAACATGTAAAATACGGCTACTGTGCATTTGATATTAGATGCTTACTTAGAAGTTCTCTTCACGCAGTAGACGCACAGTTGCGTATCTGTGGGATCATTCCTAAGAACATTTCCCCTGGGAATCTGAGATGGCTACTGAAGCGGTGTGCAATTTTGCTGGTGCTTATTGTTCCCACACTTTCCTATGTATCAGTAAAAGAGATATATCAGTAGGGTATCAATAAAACGCCTACGTGACCAAATGACATACAGTGCAAGTACCCATATAAAAAGGAATCTCAGTGGAAAAAATTGTTACAGCAATATTTTCTGGATAAGTTACACTTGCTCACACTGGACAGTAGAGGGTGAAGTTTTGAAGAAACATAAACTAGTTGAAAAAGGGAGTGGGGGAGTTGTACAGTCTCTATACTCATCTTTCTACTGTTACTCCCATTGAAACCAATGGGATGTTTGTCTAAACAAGGAAATTGAGCCTACATCTGAGACTCGTGAAGATCTATCACGCAAGTAGTCTGCTCTAAGTGTTTTGGCATGTTTCTCCCAGAGGAAGAAACAGCCTCTCCTTCTGGAAGAGCCACGTGCAGATCTGCGCTTACACCAGAGCCCTGTTAAAGGATGAGCTGGTGAGTACCTCTGAACCTCTGCAATCTGCCTGAAACACGAAGGGATTGGGTTAACTGTAGGAGGTGAGTGAGTGTCTCTGTACTGCAGTGGTAAGCTATTCAAATAGAAATAACTGACAGTAGATTTTGGAAATTGGAATTTCAGATGTGTAATTCAGACAATAATATTTAATGAACAGAGACCCATATGCTTCAATGAAAGTGTGTAGGAAAATGCAGAGGGCTAAACAGCTCTTCTGAAGACACAAACACAATGGGAAAATTTTGAATGACAACAGATGCAGAATTTACTTTTAAACAATTTTTAACTTTTTGCAATCTTTTGGCACAGAGATTTATTCACCCTTTCCCTCTCCTAGTATTTAAACAAAGCAATATCAGGAGTACTTTTGATCCCAGGATAGTGGAATGAGTGTGAGGGAGGAACAAAACTCTACAGGCTCCTAAGAAATGTTAATGTACTGAGGCAGATATTAATACTTGAAAAAAAGGAGAACCTTTTTTAGTATAAATTATAAATCAGAAATGTCATCGTGACAGAAGAAACCAATTCTTATGTTTAAGACTCCTTCATTTTCTACTGAGCAGTTCTGTTAAACTTAGTGAACTTTTCACAGCCCATTTATTTTATTGTTCTGTTAAGCTTATGGCATTTTTTTAAGCAGTGATTCAAACAGCCTTTTAAACTTCCCTAAATAGTGCATCAAGCACATTTCTTAAGATTACCAATCAGTCTCTGATATAAATTAGGTAGTTCTGAAAGTTTATTTGCAATTCCACCCTAAATCAGATTTTTAAAAGTTTTAGACGGAAAGCTTAAATAAAGCCTATATGGAATCAAGCATGAAGTTAATATGTACACTATTCGCTGTGGAGTTGCGTATGGTTTCGGAAATGACCTTGTGAAACCATGCTTAGCAATGAAAATGATGAAATCTGAGCAAGGAAGGGATCTTATGAGAAATAAAGACCAGGCTTTAGGGGGGGTAGAGGGAAGAGGGTGGGGAATCCTCAACCTTTTTTTCTGATAAAAATAATGTGAGAAAAAAGAATGCAGTTACCTTGTTTCCCTAGAATAGCTGCTGATACTTAAAATCCCATATGCATGAACTGTGTAACAGATTGACTTCAATATCTGAAGCAGAATTTGCCTTGCATTTCAGTGTTCCAGTGAGAAGCATCAAACATAACAACAATTAAAGATTTGCTGCCTACAAACCTGTTATAAAAGAATCTGCCTAGAGACGTTCTTTTAGTAGGGAGAAAAATGTTCTACCTAAGCTAAGTCATGCACCCTGCATTTTAGGGAGTGAACACACAGCTAAGCAGGCCCTTGATCTGGAAGGCAGCCAGTAAAAGCATCCGCAGGACCTGTAGCTTCAGTGTCTGTTTCCATTTCATAGAACCCATAGCAAATAATGCTGGGGAGGACTTTCGTGTCTTCTGCTCCAAAGCAAGAACGCTGTACACAGCTCATTCCTGGCAGCTGCCTGAACAGAGAAAGTGTGAAATCTTGACAACTTCACACCTATCTGTTCCAGTGCCTTACCATTCTTACTATTATAATTAAATTATTAATCTACATGTTCTTGGCTAGTTTTTTTAAGCCCATTTATTATTTTTCTATCTCTTTATTATTATAAAGAATGTTTTAAACCTCTCCTCTCCCAACCAATCTTTTAGGATTTAAAGTTTTTTCTAACCTCTCAGACTTCTAATGTATAGATTCAGGAGCCCCAAATCGTTTAGTCTTCATTAGGTCACCAAAAAACCAGGCACACTTTGGCCATGTTACTAGGAAAAAAACTGTTTTCCAACTCTTAAGAGGTGTATTTTTGCTACGGTTTGCAGAATTTACCTGTAAAAACAATTTAAGGAACTAGCAAGCAGACTTGCAAATTTAAGAAGGTTTCGGCAGTTAGCAGGTAGTCTGGTCAGAAATCACAATTAGTTTCATCTGTTCATCTGCACATGGAGCCAGCTGGTATGGAGCCATTGGTATGGTGCCATTCTTCCTTTGCTAGCTTGTATCTCCATTTAGCTGCTTTGGAGAAATTCAGTGTGGATTTGAGCTTTTAGACTTTTGCATTAGCAGCAGAATTGTGTGGGAATCTTTAATTTAGGTAAGTCTTGAATGTCTAAGTTTTGACAGCCTGTTGCCTGGTAGAACTAGCTATAGGAAGGTCAGAAAACAGACTATATAACAATCCTGCAGCACCATTCTCTTCTAGCCTGCTTATTAAGTCATGTTTTTTTTACTGAACCTGAACATTTCCTCATTCTAAAGCTTGCTTAGAGAAGGAGAGTTCCAAGATGTAAAATCTCAAAGGTTCTTTTCACAAAACCATTTGCTACTCTGGCAGTGTCTTCCAAATCATGTGTTTGTTATGAATTCCATGCCTAAACTAAACCAACTACATCTCAAATCCACTTCCAAAACAGCAATTAATTAGAAATGGCTTGAGTACTGAGGTCCATGTGAATTGCTATTCAAAAGAATTGCTGTCTTTTGCTCTTTCAGGAAGTTAATAATATCACATTTCTTATTATTCTGTGCTCTGATAGAATGTCGAATATCAGATCATTTCCTCAGTAATGAACAAATAATAGTAGTTGGGCCCGACTTATCAGCTTCCTCTGAGATTATTTAATTTATCTTTATTTCAGCTTTTAAATAAATAATGTGATTACCTACCACCTCAATTGCTATTAACAAATACAATACAAGCTATAAAATTACTGCTCAGTTCAATATTTTCTTGCATGTATTTTTCATTATTTTCAGAACTTTGCCTGTAATAGACATGTTTTAAAAAACAAACTAACTGCAACCACTTCTATTTGATGAACAGCCATGCCAGATTTCCTCTAACAGTATGTGTGGCTTCAATAACACTAATGTACGTGTACGTATGTATTTCATTATACATAGCTGCGTGCATTAAGGTGAACAAGAAGATGGTGCTTACCAAGCCTCCTGCCATGATCTGTCTTCAATTTACCTTCACCCTGTAATCTCCTACAGTCCTTGAAATAAATCAAACTCTAGTTTTGGTTTCAGTTTGGTTTGCCCAAATTCAAAGCATGAAAATGTTTCTCTGTGTATATATATATATATATATTTATTTCTGTGTGTGTATATCTCTTTCTCTCAAAGAAGATGAATAGTATTCTCATTTTTATGATTTTTTAAATGACTTCTAGCTTATCCAGTACAGAACAGGGATGATACAAAACTGTTAGTTTGACACAATTTGAGGTTTTCATATTCAATATTGAATATTAATTATAATGCCCAAGGAAGCAGTCGGTCTTAAAATTAACAGGTTCTTGCTGGACTCAGAAAATATGCATCAAAGAAATACGGACAATTAACGTATGTTGAATATCCCAGGTTTCTTGTTGGGTGCTTTTTGTTCAGGACTTCTTTTCAAGTCCAATAAACAATTTTTACTGAAAAATAAATAATTCTCTTTTATAAATTTCAGCTGTGGGCTCCTGATGGGAGAAGCTGTTATATGAGGCCATTAGTGATATGAAACAACTGGCCATAATAATTTTCTGCATCGTTGGTAGAACTTTTCCTCATTAGACCTCCCATGTGAGAAATGTCTGTCTTTGTAGATTCCTCTCAGCAGTGATGGCTGGTACTAAGTTCTCCTGACATCTTCTGGACTGTTTTATACTAGAAGGTAGCTATTATTATTTAATGCTGCTGTGTTCCTTCCCGTGACTTAACTGTTCCACACTTTCTAATCTTTGGAAGGCAGAGCTTGAGCTAAGACAAAAAAAAAGATGTGTTTTGCTCTCTGTGCATTGCTTATTGAGAGAGAAAAACGAAGCATGGTGAGTTCAAAAACTTTGTATGGGAACACTGAACTGTATTCATTGCTGTAAGATGCACTGGAGAAAAAAAGTAATTCAGTACGGCACTTTTTTATTTAGATATGGAGTTAGAGCTAGGACATAGGCTCAAGTTCATCATTAATATCAATCCATGTTAGCTGATATCTTAAATATGTTTGCCAGAAAATTTTCCCATTGATCTGCTCCTAAAGACAACTCAACTTTGCCTGATGAGCTGGGATCTGATCTCAGTTAGAGCTGAATAAATCTGCTTAAGATCTGTTGAAGTTGACAATATTACTCTGAATTGCATGGGAATACCTAAGTTTATTCTTAGTTTTGCTAGTTCCAAAAAGCAAAATGACACATATAGTTAGCCACTAATTCAGAGGCTGATGGAATAAATAATTTCATACTGATATTTAATGTTTTTTGGGTAGTTAGTAGTATCATCCCACACAAGGCTGTGTATTCTGTTTTCCTGTTCAAATGATTAATCATATGTAGGAAAGAAAACACTGATGATACAAATACTGATAAATAAGACCATTAGGACGGAATGAGAATGGACACAAATATCGGCCAAATCTCTCATTTGAAATTAAGTTCTTGCTTGAATGAACTGATACTGTAGTCTCCTGGACTTTCAATGAAAATCTCCTACTTGAAAAAAGGTATCTTTGACTGGTAACTGAGAGCTTGGCTCTATCTGTATACATTTCTATTCCAGTTCCAGGCAGCTTCTAACCATTCTTTTGCTGTTAAAATGACACTTAATGCACTTCATCTGACTCTTTAATGAGAATTCTCTAAGGATTCTAGGTTCTTTTGTCACTGCTAGAGAAGAACAATAATCTTATTTTGAACTGTTCATACGACTTGTATTTTTTTAATCTTAAAACTTAATTAAATAATCTTGCATATATGTAATATGATACATGATATACATGTTATATTTCATTTTTTCCTCTTTAAGTAATGTGAGGTTGCTCAAATAAGTCATCTCACTTAAGGTCAAAACAAGATAGCATAACAAACTGTAGTACAACAAAAAAGTATATTTGACTGCTTGCAAAGAGCAGATTTAGCTAACACAGTCCCAACACAGTCTTAGTTCCATGTATTTACAATAGCTATTTCTAAAGACATTGTTTTCAGGCAAATATTCCTGAATATTCCTCACGCACATGATGACCAATGTGACCTGAGACTCCGATCCTCAATAGACAATCTGAGCATACTAAATCACTGAAGTGAGTGGGGCTTCACAAGGACGCAGTGGTCACCTTTTAAGATTAGGGCGTAGAGTTGATGGCTTTATGGTTACAAAAGGAATCCCTTTGTTCCATAAAATCCTCTATCAGTAAAAATGAAAACAGACTGCCCTAAATCAGCAGGGATTGCCATCTGTTCAAAAGATTGAGAATATCATGGGGTGAAAGAATAACTTTAATTTCTAAGTATTGCTTACTGTGACTGAAGTTGCAAACTGTGTTCAGAAGCAACGAGTAGCAATCATCTATTAACTGATAATATAGCAGTAATTGAAGAGAACGTATTACCAAGAACTAAAGATTGTCTGAAACAACACATTTTGTGACCAGAAGGTAATTACATTATATCTGCAGTGTAAATATTATTGCATGTGAGCATTTTATCATTACAGGAATGGTCATTCACTTGCACAAATCTTTGTCTTCCTTGTACCTGTGGATGATATTAAACTGAAGCTTGATGATGATAGCACTCAAAGAACAAACTAACATCAGGGTATCAGCACCCTAAGAACTATGCACTCATCTGAAGAAGAGATATGCCTCGGGTCAAAGAAGGAATGATTTAAATAGACAAAACAAATATCCAGGTGAGGCAGTGGCTTTCCTAGGTCGCACAGCAGGTCAGTGCAATTTAAGAACACAGGTGTCCTGACACAGACAGTCAAATTATGCACTCTACCAGTTCTACCTAGCTCACCTTTATTAATTTGAGATTTAGTTATGTTAGACCTCCAGCTGTTTTTCATACTTCTCCCAAATGCAGTTAAGTTGGAAAGTTGACCTTGTAATAGCTAATTATTTTTAGTTGGCACCTATGTGCTAGGAAGCATAAAGACATGCGGTATAATTCATGCATTTCTTCCTGCAATATGCATTGTTTACTAGACTGAAGGAAAACTGACAAACTGTTTTATTTAGTATGAGCATTATGAGGGTATATATGCCATACTATGTATTTCTTTTTTGTGCAAAATGAGGGGGGGTAAAATAAAAGGCAGTCAGACAGATTACTGTCCTTAGTGTGGGTATAGTGAGCTTTATTCCCCTTATCATTTTTTCACTGACAGGCTACTGTTTCCCAAAAGGTTTGATTAGGCTTTTAATTAACTTGAGCTGGAGGTGATGTGACCTCTAATTAAGTTTAATTTTTTTTCTTCTGGCAGTATAATAATGAACGTATTCAAATGAGACTCATAGTTGCTAACCTGCTTGGGTTTGTTGATCTAATAATGAAGGTTGTCAATAGATGTGAAAAAGGTTTTAAAAAAAAAAGTAAGTTTTTAGTCTTAAAATAAAACTGGTTTTGTGAGCAGAAATTACTGAGGCAAATTCCCATCATGTATGTATGGCAATACACTGTCCAAATTACTGCAACTCCTCAATTAGTATCAGCTGGCCTGCTGAACAACACAATGGTGTCTCATCATGCAATTTCACTCATTTTGTATCCCAGTGCTGCTTGCCTATGTCCATTTATTTTCTTTTAATACTTAAACTGGGTATGATTTTTAAAAATGCACATGAGAAACTTTAATCTGCAAGGCACCGAATCATAGGCAGAAGAGGAAGAATGAGAAATCCTCTTCTATTGGAAGTTTTAAAACTGTTGTCACTGCAGGTACCTGACAGCCAAGTGAAGCTGACTGCCTGCTTCACAGGCTATGAAAGTTCTCCTGTTCGCTAATGTATTTCTTTGTGTCAATTATTTTTAGGGTGGTTATTATTATTTGCTCTATAATAGCACCTAGACTTCCCAGGTAATATGAAGTTCCCATGATTCGAAGCGCTGTATAATGATTGACAATTTATACCCCAACGAGTTTCAAATCTAGATAGATGTTACTTCTGAACGAGATAGAAGGAACAAAGTAGTATTTTCATGGGTGATGAAGATTGACTTTTCCAGGACCACAAATGAAGCCTGTGGCAGTTCCAGGAAAAGAACTTTGAAATTTTACAGGAAAGGATGAATTCTGAAGTACAAGATTATCCTTCCTTTTCTAACCTCTATTTAACAAGCCCCTAAGTTGCTTCAGGCAGGAAGAATGTTTTTAAAAGCTTATCTACAGTTGAGAGATCGATATTTCACAGTTGATGACGATGTTGCCACAATAACTTCCTTGATGAATGTTATTTTGAGTGTGATGTAGGAGGTGAGTGACATTAAAGAAAAAAATATTAAAAATGTGGGCATTTTGCTGATTCTTTCAAAATTTAAATATTTTTTTCGTGAAGAATTTTCACTTTTACTGACTTGCACGGACAAATGGTTTCCCTGGGAAAAGTATTGCAAAGGATTGGTGTATTTTCAAAGTAAATTTGCTATCTGTGTGAAATTCTACAAAATGCTTTGTAGGAAGGGTTCACAATTTTTTGTTTGTGGGATTTTTTTGTTTGTTTGTTTGGGTTTTTTTCCCCTCAAAATTAATTTGGATGATTCTCTTCAGTTAAACTCTTAGAGGATTCTTTCAATTTTTTTTTTTTTTTATTACAATGGATGAAAATTAACTTACCCTTATAATATGAAACAGCTAAAATATATAGAAGGTAGAATTACATGTTAGAAGCACAATTTTATTCAGCTTACTTTGTCTTTTTTTTTCTATTTGCCTCTCCTGTTGTTAGGATTAACATCTGCCTTACTATACTACCTGGAGAATCAGCATCTTGAGTGCTACCTGTAGTTTCAGGTCTTTTGGAAGGGCTACCCTTTAATTAGCTCCGTAGAGAACTGTGAAACTATATTCTGCAGCTATTGGGGGGCAGAAATGGGACTGTGATTTGACTACAGCGTCAGTCTCTGTTCTACAGACTTTATTTCTGGGTACCTTTTAATATTTGTGTTCTTGTGGCTGTTGCTATAACTTGCAACTGACTGCTTTTTCCTGAATGCCTTACTTAATGGGAATTTCCCAGGTGATGGAAAAGCTTGAGAGAATTACTCAAGGGTATCAGCAGTTGGTGGCAAGGAGCTGCTTCTTCCAGTCTTTTTTTTTTTTCCTCCCCTTTGATTTACATGTTAATTAAAGTAGGGAAGTTAGATGAGGGTCTGTCTGTGAGATCGAAATTAGTTCAATTAAATGCAGCTTCTTTTTCATCAAGCTAAGCAGATGTTACCTTAGAGAAAGAAAAAGAATGATATGTTCGCTCCTGCAAGTTGACTGCTACATTTGGGCTTTGAGTCTTCACACCTGCTGTCAGTGTGGCCACCTTGTACTGGCCCAGACTGACTGTTCACAAACTGAGAACAGCAGAGCCCAAGTGGGATTTCCATGGCATGAGCGATACTACAATAGAGGTATGGAGTAAGCAGAATTAAAAAGACCTTAAAATCATAGAATCATTCAGGTTGGAAAAGACCCTTAAGATCATCGAGTCCAACCGTAAACCCAACACTGCCAAGTCCACCACTAAACCGTGTCCCTAAGCACCATGTCTGCATGTCTTTTAAATAACCTCCAGGGATGGTGACTCAACCACTCCCCTGGGCAGCCTGTTCCAATGCCTGACAACCCTTTTGGTGAAGAAATTTTTCCTAATATCCAATGTAAACCTCCCCTGGCACAACTTGAGGCCATTTCCTCTTGTCCTATCACTTGTTACTTGGGAAAAGAGACGGAAACCCACCTCGCTACAACCTCCTTTCAGGTAGTTGTAGAGAGCAATAAGGTCTCCCCTCAGCCTCTGTTTCTCCAGGCTAAACAACCCCAGTTCCCTCAGCTGCTCCTGATAGGACTTGTTTTCTAGACCCTTCACCTTATTCCACTGTTATTTAAAATTAAAAGTTCTCTCAGTAAGTCTTGGAAGATGTGTCACACTTTCATAGCAAAACTTTGGAAATATTTACATAGGTTCTTCATGAAGAATTTTTGGCACATTGAAGCCTTGGAACTACCTTAGAAATAAGACAATTTGAAGGAAAAAAACGTAATTGTATAGAACAAGTAAAATCTCCTTCCTACAAGGTGGCTGTAAAGGAAACAAACAGGTGACTGGGAACAGCACTATTTGGAAAAGAGGCTGGAAGTAATTATATAGTAAAAAAAAAAAAAGTGGGTAGTCATAATAGGCTGGAACGGGAAGGAACTGGAAGGTGAGGAAAAGATCACTGTTTCTGAGGCAGTAAAAAAGGGAAAGCAAATGGAGAAATTTTAAAAGGAGTGACCAATCAAAATAGCAGACCTTGTGAAGGAAGGCCTGAGAAATAGAAATTAATGCTCCTGTAAGTGTCTATGTAAATTAAGAGTGGAAAGAGATTATGGATTAAATTGGTATTTCTGCAGAGTTTTTGAGTTGTATATAGTTATCACTGGTCCTTTCTTACTCTGAGTCATAAAAGACCAACAAAAACATTAGTCCTTTGGGACTTTAATTTATTGGGTATGTGTCACCAATTTAACAACTATTTAGCAAGTGAGAAAACAATCTTATTTTGAGCAGAACAAAGGAGTCATTAACTTAAATTGCCAGTGGAAAAAGAAGTTCTATTTATAAAGTTGGACATGTTTGATTTAATTTGAATTATGTATTTATGAACTCTTCTACTTTGGAGCTACTTTTAATAAAGTTAGTAAAATAAGAATGTTATTATATCAATAATATTTTCTCTGCCACTGACAAAGCAGCTATCAAAACAAAACAACAACTCCTAAAGCACAGCTTGTTGCATAAAATGTTAAATCTAATCTGATCATATTTACATAATGTTGGAATCCTGTTAATCATAAAAAAGCTTGAAAGCTTGCCTTTTAACAATTACCCCACCATGCCAGGCAACATAATTTATCTAGGGCTACATTTTCTTGCTTCAAGAAGATGCTATTTTTACTACTTCCCCATATTTCTAAATGCTTTCTACCACAACATTTGACTCCTGCTTATTCAGAATAAACTATTGTGTACTGAATTATTTTTCTTTTTTTTGCAGAATGTACATTTATTATCTAGAGAGCTGCAATGTACAGACCTGTATTATGGAGACAAAATGCAAATAGAATTCTGTATTTTAAAATTATTTCAGAGTACAAGAACACGGAAAATATTTTGTCATTTAATGGAGTTACTTTGCTTGTGTCATGTCTCATTTTGCTTGCTAAAGTAGTACACTGCTGAATGTTGTAGCACAAATTATTTAAAATGTCAGTTATATTTGTAAGCTGACTGTTTCTTTTGAAAATGAAACAGAAGTGGTATCTATTGATACCTTTGATTAAACATTCAAGAACTTGTTGGGGATAAATCTTGCTAACTCATAACAAAATTCTATGCTTTTGCACAGAAAGTGAAAGGGGAATTCAGTTTTTGGAAAGGAAACTTTAAGTACGCTCAAACAGATGAAAAATTAATTTTGTTTTAAAGGCTAATGTGCATGGACAAGCAATGAAAATTAAAGATTCATGCTAGCTGTAACCATTTTACAGGGAAGAAAATTTCATTGTCTCTAAAAAAGAACATACTACAAATTCATAAGTATTGCATTTTTTGGCCTTGAGTTTATGAAGTCCCTGAAGTGCTTTGGAGCAACCTTTAGAAAAATAAATAAAACCAGGACACTATTATATGAATAGACTTGTGCATCATACCACTTGATGCCATTGAAAAAGCAGCTATCAAAACAAAAACACGCTTCCTAAAGCACAGCTTGTTGCAAAGACATTGGCATAAAATATAAAACCTAGTATTTTTAACTCTTACAAGTAGAAGCATAAAGACGACTTTAACAATCTAAAAACTGAGCTCTGGTATTTACTCATTGTTTCCAGAAAGCTTGTCCTTCTTTTTCTCTAAACTATTCTAATTTCAAAGTGTTTTCAATAAAATTTCATACCGACATAGGAAATTTGAATGGCATCCATTTGTTCTGTAAATTAGTGCACCATTATGTGAGTACTCACTAGGAGAACTCACTCACTAGGGTCTTGATGGTATTATGGACCATTAATACGTGCATGATTTGCTTGTAATATTTAAACGTTTTGGATAGCGGGTGATTAGTTGCTCAGTTTCATTTCTTGAAAACTTGATGTCTGCATTACTTGGAAAACTGCAATAACTCCAGCAGTGGATAGTGTTCTGTCAGCACTGAACATTTAGCAGCTGAAGGACTGTTGAGAATTTGTATTCAGGGTCTTTTGCAATTACATTTCAAAAACTTTGCTCTTTCCAGTAGAAATGTTCTACAGAATCAACAAAGATTCTCAGAGAACAGCTTTGACAACACCTCATTCAAAACCTTGGGGGTTTCATCCTTCTGTGGTAGAACCATTATTTCCATACTCAGGCACCATATGCCCCGAATGCCATGGAATAATCCCATAAAATAATTCCCCTTTCCACCATCTTTCTCTAGCCTAAGTCCTTAGGTTGGTTGTTTTGTCTTTCTATGGTACCCCTGGTTCTTCTGCACCAAACCACAATTGCAGTGCTCTCTAGTTCTGCAGAACGAGCAAGCAGAGGAATGGCAAGCCAAATTGAAAACACAAGTAAGAAACATACTTGGACAAGTGTAGAGCAAATAAGGCTTCAGCAGCTGATTAGTGCAAATTGGCTAACAATCCCTTCTTTCTCAGCACACATTGAGCAGGTTAGAAATCCAACTACAAAACAAGTCAAATCAAGATCTGTGAATACAGACAAAAAAATTTCCTCTTGATGTAATCATTGCAGAAAGTAGGTATCTTTAAAGTATTCAACAGTGTACTTTACAACAGTATTTTTTAGTTACTGTAGCTTTTGGATTAGCAATCTGTTTTAAATTTCTGGTTTTAGAAATCAACTTGAAAAATTATTTGTGAAACTATAATAATGGAAAACTTATTCCACCACTTCTTTAGAGTTAAAAAGAACCTAATCAGCTCAACATGCCAAAACATCTGAATTCTAGGGATGCTATACTAAATCAGATAAATGCATCTAGTTTATAGTTAATTAGGGAAAATAAATAATATAATGAATTGGTGAAATCATTGAAAGAAGGAATTAGTTTCCAGTAGCTTTAGAAAGGCACCTCATCTTTTTAAACAAATGGGAGCAAATTTGCTGCCTCACAACAAAAATGTTGGTCTACATTGTTTCCCAGTTAACTTAAAACGTTAGAAGGCTTGACTGAGAGTTGAAAGAGGGGGGAGAGAGGCCTACGAAAGATGATTCAAAATTTATGTGTTGCAATGCTCTCTAGAGGTCCTTTTATTCTCCACTGGCTATAGAGGGAGTCCAGGGAAAGCGGACTCCTGATTTAAACATCTCAGTTAGGGGCCTCCAATTACACGGGAAAAGGAAAAAAATTAGAGAAAGAAATTTGTGACGGGGCAATTACATATCCCGTTACTTTTTTTGAAGACTCTGTAAGCTGTACCAATATTTTTTCTCATGTGAAAACACTGCAAAATTTAAAAAACTGGCATCAAAACTTAAAGCATTGTTTCAGCAGAACAACTGAGGTGAAATAATAGGCTATTTAATTTTTCTAAAAATTAGAAAGATAAGTTTTCCTTTCAATCCCATTCTTCCTCAGAGTTATGAAAAAGGTAGTTTAATTATTTCAGATGCCATTCTGATGTTGTTAAACACCTATTTTTTTTTCTTGAAACAGTTTGCTGTGCATGCAGTATGGTTAATATTTTTGCTATAAGTAAATCATACTCTGTAAACTGCATACTTCTGTGCTCTTTCCTTGTGTTATAGCCTATAGTGGCTTGCTATATGGCTTCTTGCTGTTTTCCGCCAAGAAAAGATGAGCTACATGAGTTTTAGGACATGCACTTGCATTCTGAGCTAACTTTCAAAAGGTCAAATGCTAATTTTGTTCTAGTATTTAGGAACTGGTGTCACAGGCTTGAGATGGCTGGCAGGTGAGCATGTGGTATGAAAATTACGACAGGCTTGTCAAACAGTACAATTGAAATGAAACATTAAGAAGCTTGTCTTTAGTCAATGAGAGCACCTGGACCTCCTATTAGTGTGAAAAACTGATTGTTAATTGCTTGTACTTAAATAAATTTTGCTACAGTGATAATGTTTTTGTTGTGCTAATCTAAGGTTTTTATGACAAAATAAGAATTTTATGTAGTAAGTGTATGCAGATTATCAGCCCATAATAATATACAATGTTACTGTAACATCAGTTTTAATTTCTGAGGGCTGCATTCTAACTGCAGCTCAACAAAGCATGAGTGTGACATGAATCTTACTATTTCTCTTTGTGGTGATAAAAATATTAATATTTAAGACTTGAGAGAGCTGGCTAAGAAGTTTATACTAACTAAAAGAACATTTCTTTTGACTGAAAGCTAACAGCCTGTGATTGTTTCCAACACCCCACTTCTGAGCTAAAATAATATTGTGCCGCTCCTATAGGCTCCATCAAAAGCCATCACTCCATACTGTCGCATTATTTACTGTTTGATTCCTTCTTACAAGTGTGGCAGTTAGCAAGCTACTTAAGGAGTTCACTCCTCCCAGGGATGGATACCTGGCTTTGTTAACATTGAAATGATTGTTTTTCCTCACCTCTTTCTTTTTTTTTTCTGAAACAGTATGTAGGTTGGGTCTCTGCAAACACTTGGCAGAGAGCAGGGGAGCAAGGGGGAGATGCTGTCCAACTGTTCCCACTGTCATAGTTAATAAAGCTTTTGTTTGACCTGTCCTAAATTAGGCTTGTTATGCACTTGGAGTCTCCAGATTCTCCGACATCTTACCGATCCCATCTCTCACCTACTTGTAGACAGCTCTGCTGTTCTATAATCACAAATGCAAAGAAACACAAACTTCTGATAATAGTGCCACATCTTTTCTGCACATTTTCCCTTCAATTCCTATGTCTTTACCAGCTGGTGATAGTAAATCCTGTTTGTCTGGTGCCAGCTTGGTTTCTACCAGGTACCAGGAAAGTGCTGAAGTGCTATACTTTGCAGAACTACCTGCCTCTTCTAATTTCTGCAATTGTTGTTCTATTTGTCTAAAAACTTTGAAGCATGGACAGAATTAAATTTCTTACAAAAACTATAAGATGCCAGTAAGCCTTCTTCATATATCTAGATTTGCACATTTTACTACCTTTGAAAATTCACCCAGCTGAGTGTAAAACAATCCAGCATGCTGTGGCTCAGCAATGCATGTTGTAGTTTCAAAGTGCATCTCAGATCTTCTTGTGTTTATACATTTTAGTTTCTAAATCCATGCCTGCTGAGACATCATAAAAATATTTTCCTGTTTGCTACTGGAAGTTATTTTTGCCTTTTACTCTTGTCTGTCCAAGTCCGGGGCCATGCAGCTACTTGGCATACTATCAAGACAGGGAAGGGAGAAACTGGTGTTTTGACAGTTGCCTCAGGTCCCTCAGACTTGATCCAAGTTGACACTTTGTATAGTGGTAAAGGTAAAGGCTTTTTTCTTTCATACGAAATGTTTTATCCAGGTGGAAAACAAAAAGCATACTCCTCTGTTTTCTCAGCAAAACAGTTGTCTGCTCCATTTCATTGTTTGGAGTGTGCTATTGTTCTAGTTTAAAACAGTGACTTGTGCTAACTCCCATTTTATCTTCTCCTTAGCATTCATGAAGTGGCAGTTTTTATTTAAAAAAAAAATCTTATAATCCAGATGTAAACACCTTGGGCTTTTAAGGTCCGGTTAATCCTATTGATAGCAACAGGCAGAATTTAGCAGCATGACAGGAAAATCCATTTTGCATCACCATTTATTACTAGGAAATCCTGTCCTGGCCCTGATTCATGACAATGAAAAATCCTCTTTTGAGGGCATTGCTTGATTTCCGATTTAATGTAAATCTTTGTCTAGAAATCCCCCAAGCCCTGCTTTGTTTAAACAGTATAATCTATTTAACATAATTGTTACTAAGAGGTTGCTTTTGAATATGTAAACCCAAATATTTAGAATTTGTTTTTGTCTATTTCAACTTCTTCATCACCTAATTGTTTTAAAGGCTCCATGAAAAAAGAAACTGCCCACTGGAAGAGTACTACTAACACTCTTTTTTTCCCCTTATTATGCTTCATTTTCAAGAGAAAGCAAAATGATTATGAACTTCTTTCACCAATGGTACTGTTTCCAGTGTTGTTTCCAATTTGGCTAGCCAGTTCTTAATATCTGAAGCAGTTACATTGTGATTAAACATAAGTAATGAGCAAAGATTAGTGCCTGAGTGAAACTCCCAGCTATGCACGGTTTGTTTTTACTTAATCACAATTTATTTAGGACAGAATCTGTGTCCTATGGAAATGTTCTAATGGATTAAGTTTGACCTCAAGGAGTTTAGGTAGCATCGATCCCATCCTTTTTCGCACAAAGAAGAAAAATAAAACATAAATCAGTTTGCAGTATAAATTTCCCTACCTTTTCTAATACAAACAATGTACTTTCAGAACTTCATGAGGAAAATAACACAACTTCATTAGAAAAACAGCTGTTATGAATATGTGAAAAATGTGAGTGGAGGGAAAATGTTTTCATAAGTAAATCTGGACATTGCACGTGCGTCTTTGATCAAACCACAACTAACAAAACTCGTCTCTATTTCAGTGCTGATTTTGCAAAGTAAGAACGTGAGGAGAGAGGCAGGTAGAATCATATTCTTCATTAGACCAGTGAATCTAGTTTGAAAAAGCACATAACCTTCTGAGGGCACAAAGCTCCTTACCTGTGTAGAGGTCTTCAGGACTGTCGCGGATGCAGGGGCCTCCAGTGCACTCAGACGTTCAGGACAGTAGCCCTTCTGTGTCCATGGTGTTGTGTACACCTGCGGGACTGGCACATGGGGAAGCACGTTAGTTGTGGTAGGGAAATTGTGATTAGCAGATATGTGCGCGCACACACACACATATAATATAAAAATAGCTTGCTTCAGATAATTTCAACCAACTGTTTTATACGAGTAGTTATTTTAAATAAGCTGAGACTGAATTAGTCTCAGCCAAAAAGGCTCAACCTTTTGGTTGAACATGCAGCAAACTTGGAGAACTGTTTCTTATACATACATCTATACACATACAAACACATATATACATACATTCACATGTATGTATATATAAACACACATACATATGTATATGCATGTATTTGTATACACACACAGACAAGGGAAAGAAGCAGTTCTCCAAAGCTGCTGCATGTTCAACCAAGAAGCTGAGCCTTTTTGGCTGAGACTAATTCAGTGAGACACTGTGAGACACTGTGTGAGTCCTCAAATTTATCTTTAAATTTAGTCTGCCTGATAGCGTGTATTGTGGGCAGAAAGAAACACTTTCACAATGGGATAATTTAGATTATGTAAGGATATTAGTGAATGTAAACACCAATATATACTCAATACATAAAATTAGAGAGTAGCATATCAGCTCCTGGTAATACTTCAGTGAGATCCAAGATAACTACTCAAGCCCAAAGTTTACTGTAAACTTTTAACAGCAAGTTAGTCGAAATAGTTATCAACATTCATATTAAAGTTTTGTTTTCTCTTTGGGTGGAAAGAACAGCACAGGACATGTTCATATATCTGAATTATCTTCATAGTCCTGTTTTTAAATTGTGTGTCCAAACTGAGCTACACCTCTCACTTTAACACCTTGTAAGACCTAAGTAGGAAGAATGGAGGTGCTCTCTCAGACGGGAAAGACTAAATTAGGTATCATGTACTTCTTCATACAGATAGATAAATCTACCCATATCACAGTGGAAGAAAAGCAACTTCTCTGGCAGCTAAAAGAATAACCTTTCCAGTGAAAGAGTTTGGAGTTGGGAATTCTATTTCTATCCTTTATTATTTCAAAGATTAAATATATGAGCATTTTATTAAACCTTTATCGGCTAGGGAAAGCAGCATTAAGGTAAAACCTCCTGACCCCTTTCTCTGTAGCTTTCTAAGATGACTAGATTTTGAAAAAACTGCACATCTGAATGCTTAGCTGCTTAGCATATTTAGTCCTCAAGTATACATTGTTGCTGTAATGACTGATAATAGGAAGATGTCATTTCCTCATAATCCACGGGTCACTAACACATTACATAGTGATCCACAGCACCAATAAATTTGGATATCTTTTCAAGAAATTCCCACCCTTTTTTGACTGTTGCTGCAGATGATCCTTATCTTCTAACAGTTGTTCAGTGGATGAAGCACTACTCCAGTCATGTGTCCTTCAGCCCACAACAAAAGGCCTCTTTTTGCTTTCCTGCTGTTGAAGGAACAAGCTGGGAGATGATTCTTCAGACTTGCAGTGAGCTGACAGAAGAGCTCACAATGCACAAATAGAAGTTTCTCACTTTTCAATCACAAAAAGACAATATGGTAACTGATGGGAAATATGGAGACTTTAAATAGAATTTAAATTTTATATCAATGGAGACTATATGAGGCTAACCCAGGATTCCCCTAAGCAGAAGTAGCTGTTTTCAGTTATATGTTATCGCTGCTCTTCAAAGGTAAGAGGAATCACTTTACAGAAAGGAATGAAGTGTATCAGAAGCCCGTTTAACTAGCATACAGTAGGCAGACAGGAATAACTGTGGACATTTGTTACAGGGAAAATTAGTTTGTGTTATGTTAGAATTTAGGTTTTTTTCTTTATCTTTTGTCCGAAGAGATTTCCCCTTTCTCTGTTTGTACAACATACACAGGATATTATTTTCTGGATGGAAAACCTCTGGATCATAAAAGCAAGGGCAATCCTCTCTCATGGTATTTTAAAAAATGATTAGATCTCAAGGGAACAGAGACACGTTGGATGATTAGTGTATGTTGGAAATCAATGTTTCATCTTGAACCTTAATGGGGAAGCTTCCATCTTTTTTTGGTCAGTTAACTTCAGCTGAATTTTATTAGTTGCCCATGGTATTGACCTTAAAATGAATCTCCAAGACAGTAAAAAGCATCCCCACTTAAGAATGTCTAAACAGCAGATGAACGACAATCATCCTTTTTGATCTCAAGAGACTGTCATAATTTCTTGTAAGAAAAGGCTATTTGTGTATCTTCTTAACGTGTTAATATGCTTTTTCAAGAGAGAAGCTATTGGGTAAGGAGCAGGTAAGACAAAGGTGACTTATAAGATAAAGACTTGGATAATAGACAGAGAAGATGAAAGTAAAAGATAGGCCCTGCAATGTCTTTTATCTGTTCAAGATCAAGGAGGTTTTACCAGATTAGCATGAAAAGAAGCCTATACCTTGTACATCATGTAGCAGCAGGCTGTGTTCGGCAATCCTAAACTTCAGAAAGGTTATTGCAATACTGTTCTACAGTGTAGACATGCTTTAAATATTTGTGTTGCCTGATACTGCTAATTCCTAAGACTCGTTTCTCTTTACATACCATTGCATTAGATTTACTTTTTATCAGCTGAAGGAGGGAAATACATTGAAGGAACTCAGAAAATGCTATCAAATAAGTTGCCAAGACATCATTCAGCAAGGTATTTCAAAATACTGAGGTAGAGGACTAACTTTGCACTCCACAAAGAATCTGAGTTAAGTGTTTCAGTTATTCAGGGCTTAAGAACACACTCTTCAGGCCAATGGACCTTCAAGTGGGCTGCTTAAAAACTATCAGTGCAACAGCTAGCTAGGAGATCATTCATGCCCTTGCAGCATCCCATGTATCAGTGAAAACTTGACTGCGTCTTAGGATACAAACTTTAAATCCTTTCTTCTGCTCGTTTGCGTAGTGTCCAAGGCTAAGATCTTTGAGGGGAGAAATTAATAATGTCTTTATATTCTTTGAATGCTATAAGTTTCAATATATATTAAATATATTGAATATGTCTCTATATATGAATATATATTGAATATACTCAAACAGAATACAGCAATGTAGGAGGAAACTCTAACCATTAGTGGTCTTTATCTAAGTGAGATTATGTAATTATTTTTAATGACTTATGTTTGAAGTAATTAACATTTAGTTATTTCATTTTTTTATATAAAAAGGTACTTTATTTGAACTCAGACATGTAGCAGCGAAGTAGGTAGTCAGAATCTTCCTCAACTGTCACAAAATTTTTTCACTGTACCTATTCATTTTAATTTACCTCAAATTCCTAAGGCTCTGTTCAAATAGATAGCCTTCAGATTAAATTCGGACATTTTAGTAGCTTATATGGGAAAAAAAAAGCTCATTTTTTTTCCCTGAGGTGAAATCTTTGCCTTATAAAAATATATTCTTTTTAAGTGCTTGCATTATTCTTAAGCCAATGAAAGGTAGCTCATCTGCAATCATTTAGTAAGGTACAATCATAATTTCCAAATTTACTTGTGGGGAAATCATACTATAATCATGGCTTCCAGGCAGAAAGATCTGGCCCTATCCATATAATAGGCTAAAATTTTTAAGCTACTGTTACATCTAACATCCAGTATCTTGATTTATATAGATCAGCTGAAAAACAATTTATCATATAACTGCGTAAGTTTTTAAACTGCTGTTTTCCTCTCCTTGCTGTAGCTTTATATTGAACTTCTAGCATGAATTTACCACTTTCAGCTGTATTCACTTTTTCTTCCAGTACTGAGGCCCCCTTATCAGAACACTTCTTCACAAATAAGCACTTCTAAAAATAATATATGGGCCACTAAGCTTGCTTTTTGGTATACTAAATATACTGAGCTTCTTAGACGCCTCATGTAAGACATCTTGTTATTATCTCAGATTATCCTTATACTTTATCCCTGAACAATATTGTTTTAGTCATGCAGTTTTGTGAAATTAACATAGAAGATAATTAATTGGTGTTACGATAATGAAGTCACTACTGATCTATACAGGGAAGGGTATTTGACTAGGCAATAATTATAACAGGGAAGTGACATGACCTGTGAAATGTTGTCAAATAGTGTATATTTATCAAAGCCAGAAAGAAGTAATTCTCAGTGGACTTTCATGCATTTTCATTTCTGTGTTCCACAAAAGCCAAGAGATTACTTGGGAGTTGACAGATGCAGTTTAAAAACCTTGATTGAATTTGACTAAAAGCTTTGACAAAAGCTTCAACAAACGAGTCATCACTTTTTAAGTTTTATCAACTAACTTTATTGTCAACTGCCTACTCTCTGACTCCTACTGTGGAACTCATTCCCAAAACACATTGTAGAGGCCAGAAGTACAAATGGATAATTAAAAACGGTTAGTCAATTAATTGAGAATAATTCCATCAGTAGCTTTTATACAAATTGATCTGGTTATAACTCTTGGTCATCTGTTTTGTTGCTGGAAGCTAGGACTTTTCTCAGGAAAAGGATCCCTTTACATACAACTTTTACTGTCTTTTTAAACATCTGCTTCCGGCTGTTATTGCAGACACATATTGGGCTATACAGCTACTCGATCTGATTCAGAATGACCCTTGTTCAAATTCATTTTCACAGTAACTCTTAGATTTATGATCAATGTGCTCCTCTAGCCTCCTGTGAGATGACTTCTTTTACTATTTTGATTCTGTTATTTTATTTAATCTCATGTTATATTTTAGTTTTCACAACTGGACTTTGCAATGGTATCACATTTCAACTTCTGCCCTAGGCCTGATCTTTGTCATAAGGATTACAGTTTCGTACAGCTATACAAGTCAGCATGATTTTTATTAAAATCAGCTGTAGTATCATTATAAGGAATTTCTTAAGCAGTAAATTATACTAAAACATTTTTGTTTGTCTTCTCTTCTAATTTTTTCTATCCATACAGGCAAAGTAAATTTTGGTTGATCAGGAAATTTCAACATTGAAAGTGGTTTGTTTTTCTACATTCCTAAATCCATGGTTAACCCTTTGTTTGTTATCAGTTTATCTGATCAGTCAATACTTCCAGCTCCATAATGTCAGCTCACTGAAAAAACCTTCCCCCCCAAAATGCTTAACTTTGTGTCAGATGATAGCGGTAAACATCTTCCTGGGACAGCCTCCACAGGGAAAGTTCTTGCTGCTAAGGTAGGAAGACTTTGTGAGGCTCCATAATGTATCAGGTCAGGACTTTCAGGCAGCCATGACCAACTCATGGTTGTCTGAAAATAAAATTTCAATTTTAAGTCTTATTATTATCATTCTTTTTATTATAAAGAACAAAAACAACTCTAGGTATAGAAAGCATTGGGTAACATTTACTTCCCTCAAACTGAGAACTGTGCTCTGCCATATGATCTGCATCCACCTGGCTATGAGAGAGGCCTTGCAGTCAATATTCCTCCTTAAAACCAGAATTTGCCTATCTGATTGAAACACTTGCTTGAATCCTACCTTAAATCCTTCAGCTTGACAGTTGCATAGAGAGCTCTCTAATCTATACCATTCAGCTGCCAAGACAGCCTTACTGCTTAGAACTGTGACTGGATGAAACATGAACCCCTTTTTCAATATGCCAGCCAGCTTCCTATTTTTGGTTTTACTACATTCATGCTTCTTGTTCTTTTTTTCCAGTGCCTTCTTTCAGACCTCACTATTGCAGGTCCTCATCAAAGTCACTTCTGTGTTCCCTCTTTGACATAGTCTTATGACAGGAGAGGTTCTTCCCACTTTATGACAGCTTAATAACACAAACTGTGAATCCAGAAGAGCTTGTCTGTGTTTTCTAAACTATTCACTGGTACCCAATATGTTCAGTAATTAAGATCTCATATCACAGATAAAAAATTCAAAACAATCTGGGAAAGAGACTGAAAATGGTTAATAACTATTGAGTTTAAAATATACTTTATGAGATACTTTAAAATCGCCTTCCCTACTTGAAGCGATTAATTCATTAGGTAATAAAAGCCAAAAGCACTTTTTTCAGAAGGAATTTACTATTTAGTATGTGAAAAAAAAGCAACAGGATTAGAATTACTGTTAATTTTTAGAAGACCCTATATCTGAATGTTCAATTCCTTTGAACAATTTTAATATAACTATTGAACAAAACAAAGTATGATTTGGTGCCAGTTTTCAGTGTATGCATAAGCTACACTAGACCTACGCTTACGAAAATCTCCCTTGATCAGGCTTGGAGCATTAATGTTTGCTGTGTTTCATGGAGAACATTTACAGAGTTCAGCCAGGTTAGCTTACAAAAATACCAGTCCAAATAGGTGATAGTGAAGCACTCGTGCATAGTCTCAATTCAGTGTTGTATTGCTGTTTAATGAGACACAATTAAAGACAAGAATCTGAAAGAGAGAGATAAAGTACTGCAATGTAAAGCTTGCCTGAACAGTAATCTGTAAGAAACAAGCAGGGCATTTACTTGCTTTACTTTATTTTCAGTTTTCCAGTCATCATAATGCAAATACATATGAGCTTAAGGTTTTCATGCAGAAGTAGTAGTCATCCTGTCAAACATCGTGCTTGTAGAAAACAAAAATAAGTTGTTAATAACCCCTAATATTTCTGAATTAGAATTTTCCTAAGCCTCATGTCTAAGTACTCAAAGTGTAACAGAAGTGTTCCTTACTATAAATACATCTCCTTCAACGTGGGGAGAAAGGAGATGAAGAATAAACATAGTTGTAATGCACCAGTTCTACTGATGGTGGTTTGTTTTTGTGCCCTTCTATTGCAACCAAATGTCATTTGCAAAGCACTAATTCAGGCACTTCCCTTGAAGTAGCTGTCAACTCTTCTAATCGGGTTCATTAAGTCCTCTATTTTAGAATGCATCAAGATGTTTCAAGCAGGCTACTACTGAAAATAAATGTGCATATGCAGCTATAGATACTTTGACTGTGTAAACACAGTTCCAGTCCTTTTGTTGTCAGCTTTATCTTTCACACTTTTCATGGAAAATACTGGTTTTCACCCACATTTGTGGGGTGTCTAGCACAAATTATTCTTGGTTGGTTCCCATGAGCTATTGTAATACAGTTAATATATTGAATAATTGCTTGGCAGTATTTTCAGGAAAACATTGTGTATTAAATAGCATTCACCTGTAAAAAGTAAGCTAAACATTATGAAGTGCAAGCAAGCAGAATGAGATCTTGCCAAGTGGGTGAGTTTTGGCTCATCCATGTGAGATACTTCATTCTATTTTCACCTTTTCTGGAAGCAAATTTATGGTAATCCAAATGATCTTACCTGTAATACTGACAGAATGATAGCTGCCTCCTTTGATCAGTAACAAGCACAATGAACTACAAAAGCATTATAAGAATCTATGGGTCACTCCACTCTCTGAACCAAAGACTACTGGGAGAAAATGAATGGGGTTTTTTGTTTGCTCGCTTTAAAATAATTTACGTAACGTTGAAATATTTAAACTCTAATTAAGGAATATAGAGACATTCATTGGAGGAGGGAAAGAAATAGTGTTGAGAGAAAAAGCTGCTGTAGGAAATAAGGAACCTTGTGGAAGGTGAAGCAAGCCATTCATTGCTATTATACGCACTTTTTCTCTATGAAGCATATATATACATAACAACTTTTGATGTAATAGTAGTGCCCAGTTCAGCAATTAAGGAGCTAACAGAAGTAACAAGCAATATATAAGGAAGCAGGAGACATACGGGTGTGCTGCTAGTACCAGAGATAGGGTAGAGGAGTGTGGAATCACAGGCAGGGACACGACTCCCAACTCCAAGCCTGAACAGCCAGATGAAAGGAGAGTTGATGTGCACATTTCAACGAATGCGTTATGATTCTAGGGAAGGAGGAGCGGTGGGGAAAAGAGTTCGCTGGATACACATTATAACATCTGGCTTGGGAAATAAGTGTGATCTAGACGGATAGTTATCTTGAGAAGTCTCCCTCACAGACCTGAGGAAAGCGTGATTCTGTTTGTAAATATATGCTCAGAAATCTGATGTCTTTGGCTCCTACCAGCACTGTTTATCCACATGGATTGAGGAATTAAGTCTCATAAGACCATATGTAGCTATTATACTCTTTAGCTAAAGGATGACAAAGACTGCAGATGAGATAATATTCTTATCAACCATGCTCTCCCACAGGCACGACTCTGGCATGTAGAGGTGCCCCCTGAATACAAGCTTGTAACTGCATATTGTCATCAGAGAAAGAAGGGACTGAGAAATAATGGCAATTGTACTCTACTTCTGTAGCCAAGAGTATATCCAGAATCCACAAATTCACCTATAAAATGTGATTCAATTTTCCAGGGAAAATCAGCTCTGTGACCTAGATAGTAATAAACAGAACACTGTGCATGCATTAGCCCGATGTACAACAGCTAAGGCTGCAATGAATTTTGCACTTAAAGAGAAACTGAATCTACTGCTTCTCATTAATGATTAAGACTTCATCCTGGAGGCTGGCATTTGTGGGGGCCTTTTTTTTCTTTCTTTTTAGTATGTAGAAGTGTAATAAGAGGCAGAGCTTTGTGCAGCACTGAATTTCATTATCACCAGTGCTTTGCAGTTTTGAAGTGCTCAAGGCTGTTGCATCTATTCACTGGGGATCCAGAGCAACAGCACCAGAGTAGCCCTACACAAATAACCCAGTTGTGCGTGATACATTCCCTTAATCTTGCTCAATGTGAGATGCTATGGTATTTCTACAACAAGAAAAATAAAACATGATGTTGCTTCAAGGGCCACTATCTGCCACTCTCCTCTCCTCTCTGGCATGTGTAGAATAATGTCCAGAGAGGTTTGCTGTCAGTAGGAAATGGCTCCACTAACGGGGCGTTACCTGTGGAGAGGAGAAGCCCAGATGTACAGGCTGCTTTGCAGCCTCAGTCATACTCTGCTAAACTGCGATTTCCACTTAGGTAGTGATCCTTCCTACTGGACATAAATCTGTTTTAATAAGCAAGGAGCAATCAATCAATCACACAAACTCTTAAGCAAGGAAATTTAATATTTGAGGGGAAAAAAAAATCATCCTATCTACTCTTGTTATGCCGAGCCTAATCATCTGGGCACTTTTTCCATCTACCAGGAATGGGGATCATTTTTCAGATTTTATGGAAAGGAAGAGGATGAGTAAGCTTATATGGGGCAGATTTATTTCAGTAAGAGACACTTGTGTCTTTCTATTGTTTCCTGTGCCTATTTCTATATTGCGTCAAATACTTTTATATGAACTTAAGTAGTTGAAAATTAACACCGACTTCATAGGACTACTCAGAAATGTAAACTCCACTTATATTTGCTGCACATATCTGTAAATATTAAATATATAGTAAACAATATAATAAAAAATTTCAAGATGAAAACAAAACCCCAAATCATCCTTTATTTTTTCCCTCCTTAAATCTTAGTGATCTTGGATGAAATGATATCTCTAAAATGAAAAGATTTGTGAATTATTTATCAATAAGTCTTTATGATCTACCCCTTAAAAATTTTATAACTGTTTATCTGATGTTTACTTAGCTATTAATACTATTTCATAGATATAGCCTGTAACTAGAAATGGAGCAATTCTCATGTAGGAAATGCTTTTTGAAAGATATTATTCTGCTTATTTCCAGAAGCAATGAAAATTTCATTATGCAAAGTCAATTTACCTAACAAGCTCAAGGGACAGGACCTTGCAGGTGAATTAAAATCCTCTCTTTGTGTTTCAGAATTCAAAGGGACAAACTGATGTTTCATAGACTAGCACACCAATGCAAATGATTTTTTCCATTGTTGATTCTTGGCTAAGAAATCCTGAAAGGAGGACTCTGAATCTCGGTGTTTAATCGGCTTCTGGGTCTGTGCCGCTCACTATTAACAAACATAAAGCTGCAAAAAAATGGAACTTGAAAGGAGAAAAGGAAAAAGCATTCCCAAATGTTTTTGAAGCTACGCATTTCTAAAAGCCAGTGAAAATCCATCTTCTGGATCCACATGACAGCAGATCAGTTTTATCCAGTCAGAGCACATGGTGTTTGGTATTCATTAATGATTTTATGACAAATCGGATATATTTTCATCTGCAGGTATAAATACGTCACTGAAGGTTTCATTTCTCAAAAAAAGCATATAGTGCATGAGGATCTAAAATTTAAGTTTGATTTATTTTTCAGCAAGCCTTTGTGCATTTCATTTTAAATGCATTCATATTTGAAATGACATCTCAGGAAGGAGGCAGCACCTTTAGAAGCTGTCTTTGCCAACAGTCTGATCTTATGCCAGAGAGCTCAGTTTTTATGTTAGTTTAATCTTGCATCCTCCAAACACGTTATACTTATTTAATCCCTTATGAAGGCCTCACTGCTTTTAAACTCAGCATATGGTGAGCAGTCGGTAGAACTGGTCATATGGTATTGGGTTAAGTTTGGGATAGTTTTAACACAGAAAGAAATGGGATGTGAGGGCTCATGATTGTCATAGTGCTACCATAGTGAAACAACTACTTTATTGTTGATTCATTACTCATAATCTTTGGCAAGTGACACTGATTCTGCCTCACAAAGTGAGAAAATGCATGGCCTGGGCTAGTGTTGCGGAAGGGTTACATGGACAACCAGCTCACAGGGTATAGCAGAAGGCTCTGTAGCCTGTGCTCTCCTAGCACTCCTGGGCATATCTGAACAGCAGATATTTGCAGACTAAAATAGGACACACAGATTTAAATTGCATTGAATTGTACATAAAATCAAGAATCTCTTGAATACACTAAATAAAATAAATAATTTAAAAACCAATTCTGTTCTTTTTTGTGCGACAGGAAGGGAATAAGAGAGGGGAATCATACCAGGGGAGCTGCCTGCTGTGTTGTGTACGAGAGTATTTGATATCTAAGCCAGACTTTTACCATAGTGTTTTGACTTGTTTGATGTCTGAGGATAGGAAGAAGCTGGAGTAGATGCTCAGTTCCATTAGTAGCACAATCACTGTAGTTTACTCCTCCAAAGGCAACTGACTGTTTTCCCCATCCGAGGGAGAAATTCATCTTGGTGTCATGCAAAATAGCACTTTTCTGAGTTGATTATTTGAAGATATTACCCTTGGCTTTGTTGTTGGTTAAGCCTCTTGTTGTGATATTAGTTACTTTTATTCCAAGATAAAATATTTATGCATTTTTCACTTTTTACATAAACCTGTCCTCACTTACATTGCCTTAACGTGACCTAAGCCACACCTATGACCAATCCTTCCTGGATTAATTCAGAAGGTGGAATCTTCCTTTAAAATTTTCCATCAGCAAGACCCAACAGAGGAAACAAATGTATTAAGCGAGCTGACACACTCTTTTCTTATTTCTTCTTGTTTTTGTTTGCTCTTACAGTAGATTATTCACCAGCTAGAACTTTGGAATACTCTTGGTAATAAATCTGGCATAACAGAGATAGACGCATCTCCATAGTCATAAAAACACAAGACGTGATCATAAACAATTCAATAATCCACCTGATTATTAGGTTTCCAGATAACATTACTATATTTACACTGTACTGAAGTAGTGGACTTTGATGTGGACATAAATGTATGACCCAGTCAGCTCTATCTTCTTTCATAGACAGACTGTCAGGAAAATACATAAACCTGCCTGGCAATATGCTAACATGACAAATACGTTTGGACTCTAGAGACTTCCTCTACCCGCATTCCTCTACCTAAATTGCAGAGCTTAGGCTACAGGAGATTGAGGAATCTGATCATGAGAGTACTGTTTAAAGACAGTGAACACACAGCTCAAGGAACAAAAATGCTGGCCTTGTTCCTTAGTTTCTTCATCAATTTATATTACACTTTGTTATATGGTTAATACATGATATTTGATAACATAGGATATGGCCCCAGATGCATTATTTCTGAGCTTCTTAATTATGCTATTGTTTTTAAGACAATTAGGAGGAAGAATATGCTCTGTGGATCATTAAAGAGTAATTTTCCCAAATAGAAGAAGATGAACATGGGAGACACGCAGGTCTTACTGGAAAATTCAACAGCTAGGTGACCAAAATTACATTCTTGGTGGTTATGAGCATCCAGACAGATCTCTCGGTGGTATATGAGAGAGTAATGGTGTGTCAAAAAGGAGCCTTAAAAGGGGACACAAGTAGCTTGTTCTTATAATGATTTTTGGAAGGGAAGTTTGTAAAACAAATTGTCAGTTAACAAAAAACACAAGGAAGAGAACAGTTAAGCTTAATTTCACAACTCTTATTCAAGTGGCAAATCCTTATCATTTGAATGCTGTCACTGAATTCACATGTGAATAAAGATACAGAATGTTAGAAATCTGAACTCCTAGCTTTCCACTTAAATACTCATATAAAGAACTACTTATTGCTTGTTAAAATCAGCTTATAACGTACTTATATATTAGATATACATATATCTCAAGCACTGTTGAGCAAGACAGAATCTGCATTTGAAGAGTTACACAGGTGTTTAATTCATTTTAGAAACTCACAAGTAAAATTACAGAGGCTGTTATTATAATGGGAACAGAACAAGAAAAGAGAGATTGTATCCTAAATTGTTAAAATTAGTTGTTCCTCCAAAGTTGCTTCACTGGAGCTATACTGGTCTAAAGGATGTAGGAGAGACAAAGCTTGTAGATGAAGGTGACATCTATTAGACCAGCTAATACAAGTCCTTCAAGTCTGAAATAAAAATAGCAGACTTCAGAGCTAAATGCAAGTCCAGTCTCCCTCTGAAAGTTTAGTTGTGTACGTTATCAGCTGGTCCACCCTTGACAGGAAATCTTATAACCCCCCAACAAAGCTGGAAGAAGCTGTCTTGTCCTATTCTTCTGTGAAATACTTACTTGTACTTACTACGAAGAAACCAGCCAAGCAAAAATATTAAGAGATATTTGTGATTTGCATAATGATCAAATAGAGTAGGCCTCTTAATAGTTATTTCATTATTTTTCAGGATTATTTTTAAAGCTTTCACTACAGTGCTCTTTGGAGCAATGTGTAACGTACGAAAATGCAGATTCCCAAGTTCCGTAGTTTCCGATTCTTTCCTGTAATAACACCATCTGGTAGCTTAGCTATATGTGGCTAAAGTCACAAAGCAGGCATTACTGACCTTCAGCAGTGAAACCAAACCTTTACAAACAATAGAAAGCATCTCAGCACCCCAGGGAACGTGAAATCAGATAAGCTACACCTTCTGTTATACCTTTCCTTTAGTATTCCTTAGAAGAAAGAAACAATGTCCGCTTACAGTATCCTCATATTGACTCCTAGGCCAAATTCTATTACAAAACTGTGCCCACTGAAAAAAGTTCAGTAAATCCATTTAACTGCTTTGCAGCAGGAACTTCAAGCCCTGTTCATTTTCCTTACATTAGTTAAAATAAAAAATCCACCGGGGATACCTGTCAATCACTGCTTGTGTACAAACTCCTCAAAGCCAAAAAGTTAAAAGAAAACTTTTGCATTGTCCTGTAACAGGAGGACTGTTATATACTCACATCAATAAATGTATAGTTATGCATACACACAGACACTACATATTCATCAACATAATTGAGTGAGAAATACATAAATAGACAAAATAAATATTTTTCCATCCTAGACACATTAGAATTAGAAGAACTCTGACAAGTAGCAGCCCATATTTATGCACATTCCCTCTGCAAGTTTAAAAATGTGAAGTTGGAGACTTCTTTATAAACTTGTGCTTATTTCTATTCTGTTTTTCCTGGTTAATATGAATAGTTTCTACTTTAAAGAAGTTTTTTCTTCTAATTTATGTTTTAATGAAACGTCAGGCTACATTCAAAGTCTCTTTTTTATGTTTTCGGTTTAGCCCAGAATCCTGCCTGACCTGGAATACTGCCACAGAGAGTATCAGTAGCTATATGAGTCACATTTTGGTCTGAGAAAAAATAAAATAACATGAACCAATCTCTTAGCAGCTTTAAAAGATTCAAAGTTGTAATTTTAAAGGTGATAAAAGCACAAGTAGATTTTACTGATGCTTAAGGCCACAACTAGAATGCCCACTTTTCGGGGTAAATGGTGTAAAGATTTTGTGAATATTAAATTTGTAGGACATATGTGCCTATTTTTTTTTGTCAAACCTTAGCAAAAATGTCCTTTGAAGGTGAGATGTTAAGTTTAAAAAGCTGGAAGAATGGAATCATATTTAGATTTCAAATACCATGATAGTAAGTACAAGATGAAGCTGCTGTTAGGCACCTTCAGGAAGTAATCAGCACACACAGTACCATCAAAAGTGGAGATCATTGGCTTGAATACCATGACTATTATGTCAAATGAATTTTAATACACTCAGACTGAGGGTCAGGACTTGGTTCGATGTACAATGTCTAACGTCTGTCCTTTTGAGGGTTCCGCCTGCTGCCATTGCCAAACGGTGCCTCATAAACACCACTTCAAAACAGAGAGGGGCTTTTGTTGTTTTCATCATTTTGTTTTTGTTTTCCAATTACAAACATGATTTGCAAAATGAATAGAAATCTGGAAGAGATTTAAGGATTTCAGACAGACTTTCCAAAGGCATTTGGCAGCACTATGCCAGGGCATGTTCAGAGTGAGAAAATCAGTCTAATTTAAAATTCTTACCTGGCCTTGTCCAAAAGATAGACAAAGGTTGCTGAAGCTGTACTTCCAGGATGGTATCCTGCAGAAAGCAATTTAGGTTATTAGCACAGAGAGGACAGAAGAACAATTTTCCAGCCTATACAGTTAATCAATAGGAAGCTCTCACTTCCTCTGGAGGGAAGGGGGAATTGTGCTTAAAGGACAATGATTCCTAAGACGGCTTGAAAACATTGTAATGGTACAAAAAAGGCATTTGAGAATGGAAAAAATTGAAGAGGAGAGCTAGAGATAATTTATACCAAGGGCTCAGGTGGCCAAGGGTATTGAGGAAGCTGTCAAGGCCTACTGCATATGCCAAAAATGAAGGCCAAATTCATAAAGATAATCCACACTGCTGACATAGCAAAACCCAATGCCTAACACAGAGATTTGTTTATGATTAATGGGAATGTATATGTATTTGCTCTAAACTCTTATCCCAATTCTTTGACACAGTCTTAGAAAAAGAAAGTACAGTTAAACAGACGACCATGCACATCAAATCTGTTTTCACTAGACATACCAGACATAGTAATGTCTGTCTGTGGGCCACTGTTTAAGAAGCAATTTGCTCTGAAATATGGGTTTAGACATGGGACCTCTAGTTTGTTATCCCCTTTCCCAATAGGCCGGTAGAAAACTGTGTCAAAATAATAAAGTGCCTATAAAGGTGGCGGTAGAATGAGACAGCAATCTGTATTTAGCTCTGCAAAATTGTAAGATGGCACCAGTGAAGCATGGGTTGACACTTGCTGACATTTTATTTAACTGAAAACAAGATTACTGGCACTGAGCAGAAGCGGATATGAGAGTCATGGAGGATTTGCAGAAATATGGAGATGTGGATAAGGCGGAACAAAAGTATTATTTAGTGTCCCAGAAGATGCCAGCTCCACAAGAAAATGACACCGAACACATCTATGATGAGACTGTGTGACTGTGACACGCAGTTTTGTCTCAAAAGACCTTTGCTTCAGGTTTATGAGGTTGTCAGCCCCAATGGACATCTACCGAAGAAAACTACAGCTCCACAAGGAAAGGCAGAGATAATGGCTACAAAAAGTGAGGAAAGTAGCAGTCAGGCAGGAGGAGTTACTGTCCAATTAAACAAATTTACAGAATGCTAATATCAGAAAGGAGACTATCAAGTCCAAAAACCAGTGCAAGTCACTAAGAATATTTATTTTACATCATTTAGCATTTTGCTTATTAGGCTAGCTGTAAGTACGTAACATTGGCTGTCATATGTGTTTGAGAAAATTTATGATGAAAAGTGACTTTTAATTGGCAATTCAGAGGCAGTGGGAACTCAGATGCTGAATATAGTAGACAAATTGCAAGCACTTTGTCTCAGAGAGTACGTCTTTGCTGTCAAACAACATCTATATCCTTGGTCCCCGTATTGTGCACATTGTCTCTGCAGTAACTCAGTTTCCTCAAAAGCAAACCTCCATGTGATTCTGAGAAAATTTCCTTTAAGGCCCCCAAAGAAACCAGCTGGACAGCTTCCAGAGAAGCAGCCAGGAAGCAAAGCTGATGGAAAGTGTCCCCTCACCAGCCTTGCCTGGCTGGGCAGCGTGTGTGTCCCTGCGATCCTCAGCACAGGCGGGTAATTTGCAGCAGCCCTCAGCTCCCATGAGACAGTGGGGCTCACTCTCAAAAGGCAGGATGGACAAGACCACACCGAGTTTGTCTTCCTCTGCCTCTCAATGTGGTCTATCCCAACTGGATAGTACTGGCCTCTTTTTATGTTTTTAATTTTAATTTTGCTGAAAAAATGTATCTTTTCTTCTGTTGCTAACATCATCCTCAACACAAGAATAATGGAAACTGAATATTAGAAACCATATTTTACAAGTTCTATTTTATAACCATATAACAATATGCAGACCTAGTTTTACTTTCTTATATGAGACCCTGGCTGAGCACATTTAACCCTATGGATATGAGGAAGCTTCTTGATTTCAATAGCGTTAATAACTGTCTAATGGCACACATCAGTTGTACAAAAGTGCTTAGTCTGAACTGAGTTTGAAAAGAAAATGTTAGCAGGAAAAAACATTTTCTTTATTACTAATTAATTTTTGTAGCTTTGCTAGACAATTCTTGGCCCTGTTAATTACACTAAAAAGTATATCTTCTTTATGCTAGAAAGATCTCTTTTATGATGGCAAACTGGGATTTTTGAATAATCAAACTAAGGAAGAGAGAAAAAGAATATTATATTAATGGAAAAAGGTGAATGATTTTGTTAAAATTAATGTACTTTTTACAGAATTTGAATTAAGCTATTGTTACTCTGTCTGATTTTCTTCAATGCAGTACAATCTGGTAAGCAAGTACCCCATCTCTCTTTTTTTTTGGTGTTGAATAATCCATGACCATTTATGTAAAAATAACTTGGCATAAAAATAACTGAGTAAATTTCTTACTGACATTTGTATAAAACCCTTTAACCTAAAAGTGATGTTATAATTGCTTCCTATCATAGCAAGTGTCTAGGTTTTCTAGTCTCCACTGAAAATCTGATCAATGAATAAATGAATAAATGAATAAACATAAACATAAGTATAAATATAAAGAAGAAGATAAAGATAAAGATAAACTTAGTTATTTACTGATATTTCTGTGTTGAAATTCTATATTCTGGAGATTTTTTTACTTATGACAATTCGACCTTTATTTTATAGGCTAAGACACTGATGTTTGTTACCTCTAGGCCCAGTTTAACTGAATCCTAAAAACAGTGTAGACACATCTTCATTTACTGCCTTGGCCTGCAGACCTCATGGTGCCTCATAAAAAAATCACAAGATTTTAAAGTCAAATGAATAGGCTTAATTTATACCCTATCCACTAATCAGATCACAGCAGAAGAGTGATAAAATGTGGGATTCTCAGTAATCTCTTGTAAAGTAAATAGGATACTTCTACATTTTCATGTTTCTAATGATTAAAGAAAAAAGGGTGGACAGGAAATGTCAGCCTTAAAAAAGTAGATATACTTGGATTTAGCTGTACTGTTGTCCCAGATGTCCTACACTCTACTAGTCAGTCTTCTAAGATAAAACTGATTAAAAACCAATGCTGTCAGAGGATATCTGATATGACTTGTAAGCAGCCTGTTACTTTTGTGCTTAATAGTTCAAACACTATGAAAAGTAGAGAACAGACATTCTGGATTTAAACTATTGTATAAGCAGTTATCTAGTAGTAGTAGCAGCAGCAGTTGCTGTTGTTGTTGTAGGACTTGTGGTACTTGTAGTAGCAGCAGTATTTACCTCTTTGCAACATTAGAGACAAGGTAAGGAGATGAAATCTAAATTAGGAACCCTTATAAAACTCGATCTATATCTGAAATTTTGTATCATAGATCCATCCTTTCATATGTTGTAGCCTTCTCTGTTGGCAGAGAACCAACTCTGCTATTTCTCTTTACCTGTCCATGTTCCCTTGCTAGGATTGCCTTGGTATGCAACGTACCTCACAAAGTGATGGGATAGCGTAAAGATTTCAAATTCAGGATCATATAAGGAAAGACTTCACAAAACCCTCATCAAATCCTTCAGAAATTATGATTTTGATCCATGAGGTGCATGTACACACCCCCAACTCCTCTCTTTACCACAGATGTAGAGGACTTAAGGACTCCTCCTGTCACTGAATTGAATACAGCTTCCATCAAATACTAAATGCAAAGTTTTCACACAGATTATATTTTTTGCAAGGGTTCATCTATAATAATGGGAATTGTCATGTTGCTAGGTTTCCATTCTCTCTTCCATGCAATTGTAAGTTAAATTATTGCTTTCTGTAAAAAGTTATAATCGTTATAATCAAATATAATTTATAACATGCTAGGTGGCATGATGTTACATCAGAACCACTCTCAAAGCTACAATAAACTCTTTTGTCAGTGCTTTTCTTATGAAGTCTGATTTTCATTGCGTTTCTGATTTATTCATTAGTGTTTATCCAAACTTCAGATGCATTTGTGCGTAAATATAATTAAAACATGGTTATTCTATATTGAGAAATACGAAGGTAATTAGTAACGTAATGAATTGAAGGTCAGAGCAATCACGCACATTTTTACTTAGTTTGTACTTATGATTGTAAGTATCTTTGCACCATGTACTATTTCCTTACTGCTTTGGCACACTGACTTACAAAATATCCATTATTCCCCATTTTCAACTTCAAATCCCATTCTAATAGGTTATCATAGCATTTCTATTTCCACTACTGGGAAACTGTCAAATATTTGAAGCATAAAGGGCTTTTTATATGGAGTAAAACTGTTGTCTGTCTAGGTCCATAATATTTCCTCTGTTGCAAACTCTCTCAATTTATCTTTTCTTATACATCCAAAATCTGAATTCATGTGAATAACAATATTCATTCTCAAAGCAAACCTCTTTAAACCCCTAATTTAAAAAGGTACACTGGACACATGATTTCAGGAGTTTCTAATACCTAAGTGAACACTGGAAGAATCCAAAATGTTATTACTTAAAAACAAAAACAAACCCAAAAATATCTTTAGCCTACTTACTTTTTTTTTTAAGTTACAGTACATGGCTTTGAAACAAGCTGTACATTTATTTTTCCCAGTACATACCACACAATTTGTCTTTTATTTGTAAATTTCTTATTTCTAATCATCATGGTTTAACCCCAGCCAGCAACTAAGCCCAACACAGCTGCTTGCTCACTCCCCCCTGGTGGGGTGGGAGAGAGAATTGGAAGGGTAAAAGTGAGAAAACTCGTGGGTTGAGATAAAGACAGTTTAATAGGGAAAGCAAAAGCCACACACGCAAGCAAAGCAAAACAAGGAATTCATTCCCTACTTTCCACCGGCAGGCAGATGGTCAGCCACCTCCAGGAAACAGGGCTTCATCATGCTGAACAGTTACTTGCGAAGACAAAAGCCATCACTCCCAACGTCCCCCCTTCCTTCTTCTTCCCCCAGCTTTTATTGCTGAGCGTGATA
>NW_008824233.1:1424997-1426230 GCF_000699105.1 Pygoscelis adeliae | reverse complement strand
GCTGGTGGGGTGGGGTGAGGAGCAGAAAAGGCCTTGACTCGGTGTCAGCACTACTCAGCAGTAACAAAAACACCCCTGTGTTATCAACGCTGTTTCCAGCACCAATCCAAAACACAGCCCCATACTAGCTACTATGAAGAAAATTAACTCTATCCCAGCCAAAACCAGGACACTAATAAAACAAATTGCTATGATCATCAGGTTACAAGCTCTGCTTTTGGAAGAAGATTTTTTCTTATGGGAGAAAATTCTAGGAATATTTTTATGCAGCTGAATATGGAAATATCACTGATGTCCTGGAAAATTTAGTGTATTGCACACAGTAGAATCTATTTTTTCAGATTACATGGTATTACAAAAAAAACCAGCATTCATAAGCATTTAAAAGCTAGTATCTGTTAAAGCATGTTTTCAGTTCAGCTGTCTAAATTAAGTTAAAATTATGCTTGCAGGTAAATGTTTATACCTAACATTTTCATATCAAAATAATAGTTCCCACAATATTGTTTCAAAGTCTAGAGCTATGGTTTCTGAACAAGAATGTTTTATAATGTAATGTGGTAACTGTAATAAACTAATGTTCTTCTAAATGTTAGAGCAGTATTAATGGATGAAATCTTTTGGATGGACAACTGGAAAAAAAACCCAACAGACAAATGATAGTCAACTTTTTTCTTCTACACAACAAAGTGTCTACTTCTAGGACTGCTTGCATGGAAACTGTATAAGAAAATTTGAGATAGTGAATTTGTAGGAGAGGTGTAGCATACCCTGCTCATACATATATGCATATAACTATAATATAAAATATTGTGTACTAAATATTAATATATTCAATATGTAATATATTTCAGAGTAAGTAGAATATATTTTCTTGTTAAATAAATCTATTTCCTCTTGTAATTTCTTCTGAAATTCACTGCTGCTCAAAGTTTCTTCTAAAAAAGAAAAGTTTGTTTCATCAAACTGGACTGTAATTTGGCTGCAAAAACATACTTATAGATTTTTTGGGAAATATATAGGCATGTAGGTGGTGACTAGGGCGTGAGGCTTGATGAATAGTAAACACTGTAGTAAACAGGAAAATCCCCATTGCCTCTCATTTTAAATAAGTTTGTATGTGTGTGTCTTCCTTAACCATTCTCCTAGCCCTTGCAGTCCTTTTTGCGGTATTCTTCTGTCCCTTATCTGAATCTAGGTGTTGTATATTTGACTTTTTTATTTTGGGTTGTT
>NW_008824233.1:1422954-1424965 GCF_000699105.1 Pygoscelis adeliae | reverse complement strand
CAGGTTTTTCTCTGATGAGAAATATAAAAAATGTGATGGTGATGATCTTCATGAGGAAAAGTGGTTTCTATTTACATTAACAGCATATTACAGGTGGAAAAATAAGGGAAAAAACTGCTGCTTTTAGAACAATTCAAAGTCAGGTTGTTTTTTAACATTGACATTGATGTAAACCAGAAGGATAATGCTGACATTATGTAATCTGTTCTCTGCTCTCTTGTTCTACTCCCCAAGAAAAAACTCAACCAGAGAAGAGTGCCTTATGTACAGCGGTATGCCTGAGCATCCTATATTTTCTTTCTTATCAAAGCAAGCTAGAAATAGAACATGTACCTTAGGAAAACAATACAGTTGGACTTTTGTTTTGGTGGGTGGTAAAGAAGTAAGGCAATAGGACCTAGTCCAAAACTCCAATGCAAATATCAATTGAGTTATCATGTGACACTTGGTCCACAAAATCAAAGAATGGCTGAGGTTGGAAGACACCTCTGGAGGTCATCTGGTCCACGTCCCCTGCTCAGGCAGGGCCACCTAGAGCAGGCTGCCCAGGATCATGTCCAGATGGCTTCTGAACATCTCCAAGGATGGAGACTCCACCACCTCTCTGGGCAACCTCTGCCAGTGCTTGGTAAACCTCACAGTAAAAAAGTGTTTCCTGACACTCAGAGGGAACCTCCTGTGTTTCAGTTTGTGCCCGTTGCCTCTCGTCCTGGCACTGGGCACCACTGAAAAGAGTCTGACTCGATCTTCTTTACACCCCCCTTTCAAGTATTTATATATATTGATAAGATCCCCCATTTTTGGCAATCAATAGTTGGAACTACACAGATTTTTTTTTTTTAAGAAGCATGGAACATTTGAAGGGCTGCCTAATTCTCCTTTATGTATATTAATGAATTGATTGAATAGGGATGCATGGTCTGAGGGGGACTGCCAGAGTTACCTTGCTTCAGTTTCAGTACAGTTTCTGCACATCTGATAATTACCGAGCGAATCACTAAGTCCGCATGATTTAATCAAGAAAGACTGTTAATTTAGTCTTCTCATGCTGTTTTACTTAGTGGGTTTAAAGGCTAGTGCAATAAACAGACTTGTAAGTTCAGTTTCTTTTATTAGAACTACCAGGTCATTTTTCTCCTAGTTCACCTCATAACAAATACAATCCTTGAAAAGAAATGTCCAGTTTTTCAAATCGGTGGTTCTATTCTATCACACCTCATATCATCAAGAAACCCCCTGTGTTAGAAAGTTGGTAATAATTAATATGCAATTATCATATTGTAAATTTCATGGTACCTACATTGCCTTCTACATTAGCACCAGAAAAAGAACAGATGTTTATGTTACTACAGCTGAAAGCTGTGTTGCTCAATGAACAACAAAAAGCAAAGTCATTATACTACAATCCTTAATGTATAATACAAATAAAGCATTACAGAAGTAAAAATTGTTTGGAATCTAAATATCATGTTATATTTTTACTGCAGTCCAGAACAGTAAATGCTACAGCAACACCACCTTTAAGGTGTGTAAGCAGTCCAGTTATCAGAGGCCCTGCTACCCGAATTTTTGCCCTACACGGCTTGAAAGAGAGGCATGTTGTTCCTAGTGCAAATAACAGATTTATAACTATATATTCTAATCTTAGGAGGTCTAGCATGGATATGAATGTTTGCATAGGCCTGACTAGAGCAACTTATTAGCAATTTTTTAAGGCAGAAATGGTTTCAAGACAGGAGAAGCATAGCTGTCAAGAACAAGGTATTTTTATAATAACTTAAAAATAATAAAGAAGCAATTAGGAACACAGCAAAGCATTTGTTCAAAATGTTTCACCTTCCACAAGAACAACTAGACTTTTTCTCTGCTTTGCTCCCCCAGCAAACAACAAAAACATATTCAAAAATCATTCCTTTTAATCCTTTTAAATGCTGAACTATAAGAATGCACAATCTGTAAAACATAGAGGGAAACAGATTTACTCTTAAAAGTTAATTTAATTCTGGTAAAC
>NW_008824233.1:1400262-1422924 GCF_000699105.1 Pygoscelis adeliae | reverse complement strand
GAATACAATGTTCTGTGATACCACAAAAAGGTGTAAAAAGTAAAATATGCTCTTGAAAATTACATTAAGCTGATGCTTGAAAGGTGAAATTCCCTCCAGCTGTGTGTGATGCTTGAGTAATCAGGCTCTGTGGTACCTACTCCAAACCCAGACTGAAAGACAGAGCTTTGCAAGTGACCTGCCCACTGTGAAGAGGTCTGAATTCACATACAGATGAATCCTGCTGGTCCTTTTTTGGTGCATGCACTTTACCAAGTGGTGCAAAGATGGAAGAAACTGGAGTTTGGTCTGCGGCTCCATTTTGGAACGGTAATCACAATGCATGTTTACTGACAATGAAATTCACTTGGTTGCTTCTCTTGAACACTCACTGACGATCTGAACCTAGTACACAACACAAGCCTTTCATTACTAACAGGACCCCACTCATGCCCAGGGAACACCCTGCTGGAGGACCTTATTTCCACCCTGTGATTGGGGCGCTCTAGATGATGATGCAGGACAGGACTTCCACCTTGACTTCATTGGGAAGGAAAGAGCTTTACGTGTGTCTGTGGTATATTCTAGTGCACACAACATGACTCTGAACTATAAAAGCAAGTGGATCTGACCCCTAAAAAGAGCATTGCAAAGTGTTAAACTGCTAGTTTAGATACACCTATTGTACTCTCTCACATTAATCTATGTAGAGGTCATTTTGGCAGCATGTGGAAAATGCAACTATTCAGCTGTGTAGGTATGTGGTATTCAGTAGTTCAGTAGGTAAAATTAATGCTGGATGGAAAGATTTGGGGTTTGATGTTTTCTGATAAAAACTTTATTTATAAAGAACATCCATAAAATATAATTCTTGTAAACTTGCTAGAAATCAAATAAGAGAGAGAGATTTTCTGTTTGCTATTGCAGGTATCTTTACAGTGAACAAACTAAATCCAGAATACACTTTACCTATACAGAGGATCATGCTACAGTGTGTACGAATGTCTCTTTGGTGTGCATAAAACAATGTGTTAGTCACTTGCTTCTGAGATTCAGACAAGGAAAATTCATCAGATTACAGTTTTGCCTGCAGCTTGTGTTATGGCCAATGACTGATATTTCTAGTGAAAAAGGACAAATTACTTTTTACACTGAATGGGAATATGATGGTTATGTAACACATAGTTTATACATGGTTTCATCCAATCCACAATCTTACAACAGCATACAATTGTTTGGAAAGATTTTTTAAAAAGTTATGAAATAATTTTTAGAAATGATAAAAACATCCTGCAAGATTTTCAGCCTATTGTTGTTCTACATTAGTGGTCCTACGCCTCAGTATGTGTGCCACTGTGATTTATGCTAGACATGTCCTCCTTGAAAAATCTGTAATCCCAGTGGTTAAGAAAAACAGCTCATAAATTGGGAACTTGACTCAGAAAGATTTGGGTAAGATTTCTATAACCAAGCAATTTAGCACTTTTGCCCCACTGCTTTCTGAGTATCTACATGTCTTTTGCAAATGGAACTTAACTACATTAGAACACTAAATTCTCAAAGGTATCATGGGAATTATAAAATAAGGAGCTAAACTTGGATCTCCTGTAACTCAATCAGTTCCCTGTCAAACCCATGTTTGCTAGTGAATGAGAACCAAAAGATGAAAGAAACTAGCACTTATGAATATAACTGCAATGAGGACAAACATAAGAATTAAATAAATCGCAGATATAGTGAAAACTAGGTTGCATTTTTTGAATTATTTTTTGTTTTCTCGTCAAAAAGTTCTAGTAGCAATTGAAACAAAGAAATAAAAGTTTACACTGTTTCTTACTTTGTATGAACTGTTTCATTGATTGTAGGGCTCTAGAAATGAAAAATTAGTTTGTTCACTGTAACATTTTCAATGAATCATGTTTAAGGTGACACTGTGCTATTATACTACAAAGTCATGTAGTAGAGAAACATAATGACCTCTCTTGTAATCTTAGAGTTTTCAATGGAGTATCCTCATACAGCAGTAATTTGATATTTTGCAGTTTTAAAATGTAATTGAAAGCATTTTTATTGGATACATTCTTATTATATAGCCACACAGCCTTCATTTGATAAAGGTGTTTAACAGCAGACTGAAAATGAATGATCAGTTAGAAGGGAAAAAAACACTGATGAAAATGGGAAAATGAAAAGCTTGGAAAAATTTTAATCACTGTGAATTTTGAGATAATGACATTGCTCTTCAAGGTATTCTGATTTTTTCTTTCTCTGTATTACATTAAATGCTTCACTGCAATCTTGCAAGGTTTTCCTAAAATTGAACCTGGCAATTCACTGAACCCACACTGAAACAACAGCACTGTAGCACTGTCTCAATTTCCCTATGTGCTACCAGCTTTTTCCTTTTCCATATCTGTGTTCATTCACTAACTGCTCATTTGATACTACAGCCTTCATGTCAATTCTGAGCAGCTTTATGAAGTACTTACAAACAACAAGTAAAACTTTAGCTGTCTTTCTGTTTTGACAGTCTTTGCATCTCTTACCTCTCCTTGTAATTTTTTCTTCATGCTTTTCAGCTTTCCTGACCAAAGGACCTGGCACTACCTTTATGCTTCAAACTCACATGAATGAAGTGGAAGTTAGGTGTTCTGTAATTAAGGATGATGTGCATTTCAAATTCAAGAAATTGGCCTAATGTCGTAAGAACTGGCTGGATTTGACAACTGGTTATATACTGTGATCCATTTACGTAACGTCAAATAGAACAGAATTATGCCACTAATTCAAAACAGAAAACTCTTAAACCGCGTATTTTTCTACTAGAATAACAAACTACCATAGATAAAAGCCCACAAGAGGGATCAAAAATAAACAGATTAGGAGACCCATGATGCTTCATTTTTTTCTAAACTGTTTCTAGGTCAAGACTTTTTTTTCCACACTAAAGCAAGCCATCGGAATTTTGAATTCTTATTTTGCTAATCTCTAAACTCTAAATCTCCCTGAATTTTGCTAATTTGTTTCAGCAGTTCCCAAGAGACCATTCTGATTTCCACAGGTATGCTCTTATACTGATTGATTCAGAGAAAATAGACAGAAAAGGTATAAAACCAAACAGCTTATAATAGAAAAGTAACTTTTGTTTCTGTAATTAAGGACAACCTTCTCTCCCTTAGCAATAAACTACATTTAGATTTTGTCAGTAATTGGCAAATGAACGAGCCAACAAAATCTACACATTTTTCTCTTGAAGTTTCATGTCTTGTCTGTTCTAGAATACCTCTATCTGTCTTATTTGATACAGTGATAATGAACAGATTTAGGGTGCTGGGAAGCAGAAGGAAAAAAAAAACCATTTCTCAACTAGAAATTCTTCTGCTTATTTGAGCAACAGAAATGTAGACAATGCCTCAATCTTGGTTTCAAATTTAGTTTAGTTTTTTTACAATACATATAACTTTCTCTGATGCACTTCTCCTTTTTCTCTTATTCCCTGAAATTATTGTAGTCACCCACTGCCATTTCAGTCTTCTGTGATCTAAATGTTTCTACTTTGTACTCCTTTTTCATTTGATCTATGTATATTTTTTCCTTCACTTTCTTCACTACAGTGTCATGGCTTAGACTGGAACTCTAAAGAGGTCTTCAGAAATGCCTTATCAGTAACCTGTATATCCCTGCCAATTTCATTAATGGACACAACTGTCAGATATTAATTTTCCTATTATATTTCTTTCTGATGTTTCAAATAGCAAAGAATATAATCCAATTTATCTAGTTATTTCAGGGTTTTAAAGAGGAAAAAGTAGTATTAAATAATTAATGATGACCACCTGTGAAATTACAAAAAACAAGATGCACATCTTCTAACAAGGTTCTTTTTTTTTTTTCAATGGTTCATTTAAGGGAGGAGAAATAAAGTAATAACATTAGCTAGCTATAGAAAACACCGCACTGGAGGATACAACTGCACAAATACCATACAATGGTCTTCATCCTAAGTGCTTCATATTACCTTTCAGAATATGTAGATGAATTTAGAGTAGTAATCAAGACAACAGGTCAGAACCTCCTACTTAAATAATGTCTGTGACATTATTATGGAGGGTTACTACTGACTCATTTAAGTGTTTGCTGGCTCAAACAGTCAGATTATAGATTTCACTTATACACCAGGGCTCCTGGAAATCCTAATGCAGAAGATGATGCCTCAAATGTTATTCAAATCTGCATCTGTGCTGATTTTGGCTGGGATAGAGTTCATTTTCTTCACAGAAGCTAGTATGAGACTATGTTTTGGACTGGTGCTGGAAACAGTGTTGATAACACAGGGATGTTTTAGTTACTGCTGAGCAGCGCTGACACAGAGTCAAGGCTTTTTCTGCTCCTCACCCCACCCCACCAGCGAGCAGGCTGGGGGGGCACAAGAAGCTGGGAGGGGACACGGCCGGGACAGCTGACCCCAACTGACCCAAGGGATATCCCACACCATATGGCGTCATGCTCAGCACATAAAGCTGGGGGAAGAAGAAGGAAAGGGGGGACGTTCGGAGTGATGGCGTTTGTCTTCCCAAGTCACTATTACGCGTGATGGAGCCCTGCTTTCCTGGAGATGGCTGAACACCTGCCAGCAGGAAGGAGTGAACAAATCCCTTGTTTCACTTTGCTTGCGTGCGCGGCTTTTGCTTTCCCTATTAAACTGTCTTTATCTCAACCCACGAGTTTTCTCACTTTTACTCTTCTGATTCTCTCCCCCACCCCACCGGGGGGGCATGAGCGAGTGGCTGTGTGGTGCTTAGTTGCCGTTACATGTCACATGTAATTTTAACAATTCTCTGGAAAGGAAATAATGAAGGATTCAGAAACAGTCTCAAGATAATGGAATATAAAAATAACATATAATGGATCTTGAAATCCTGTGTTTGAGAAACAGAATTTATGCCATAATTCTAAGAAGCAGTATCTGGTATCTAACTTCACCAAATTCTGCCTGATCTTCTTTGATTTTCTTATTAAAGATTTTTGCTAATAATGGAATACATTTGAATATAAGAGAACAGGGGGAAACAAGGAAAAGGTAAAGCAGGAGAGGGAAAAAAAGCCTTTGGTAGTTACTGAAAGAGAAAAAAAGAGAAAATATAAGAGAAGTAGATTTAAACTTTGAAAAAAACTGATTTTTAAAATGTATTTTGCCGACTAATTCTCTTGGCAACAGCTTTCCAGGAAATAGTCTTGACATAAACTAACAGATGAGAATAAACAGTCTGAGCAGTCTGCTACTGCTCATCTGATGGCTTTGATGGAACAGGTCAGTGTGAGGAGGAAGATGGCAACTGAAATAATGTCTGGAGACCACATGAAACAGCAATGAAAGATGATGATTGCTAAGGAAGATTTAGGAGATTTCTACTTCTATTTCAGAATCTTAAGAATTAATCTGTTATTAAAAACCTATATGTGGTTCTTATTTTGTTTTCACAGTGGAAAATGACTTGCTGCAATGCCCTCAAACCAACGATAGGCCAGTAAGGAAAAGGATTTTTGGCCAAGGTTAATTAAAATGATCTTATCCAAGGCATGCCAGACTTGTCAAAAGGAACAAGTATGATATATTTTCTCTATGCATACACAATTTATATGCAGTTCTTGGAACTGAGGAACGTGAGGAACAAGGCTGATGTTGCCTGTACAGATTAGACTCATTGCCCATGAATAAATCTATTGTGCATTGCTAAGAACTGCAGTATGTCCCATGCATTGATCAACACCATTCCAGGTAACGTGTGTTCAATGAATATATGTTGTGTCAAATTTATAGTGATGGGTTGCGTATAGAATTATCCAGCAATTGTGGATGTCTGGTAAATTCAAATGATCAGATAGTATAAGAAAAGTGGTAGTCTAATACCCAACATTTGGGGATGCCAAGTCTACCATCTTCTTTCTGTGCAATTGGTGCAAACTCCTTTTTAGGAAGATTCACAACTAAAAATAAATTTACTTCTGTTTATTTTTTTGGGGGTTGGATCTCTGTTATATTCTAAGAAATGTGTTTAAGTTTGGGAATCTTTTCCTATAAAATGTTCACAGCTGAAATCAAATACTCATATCACACCCAAAATTATCAGATAATATTAATTAAATCTTGCTCTTCTAATAATTTCTTTTGCTTTAATGTTCACATACTGATTAATTCATTTTAAAGCATGGCCCCATTTCCATATGAATTTATTCATTGGCCCTACAGAGTCAAAAGAAAACAGAAGTGGATCATTATTTCTGATACATACAACATCTGTTCGTTTCGCACGTAGATTTGACTGTGGTATTTTTCAAAAATATACCTGTGGCATTTTACAAGTTTAATTTTAATTAGATGCCTTCCCATATGGCTACAGACTTTAGATATGACTACTCTGTGTACTATTTAAATTAACAAGAAAGCTGCAAGTGTTGTATTTTTTTAGTCAATAAAAGTCATCCTACTCCAATAATTGTAAAAAATCCCTAACAGGTCTGAATTCTGTGTCTGAGATCCTTAATACCCATCTTACTGGCGATGCTAATGCATCTAAATAAATTTCTTTCAAATTCAGCCCTTAACTAATTTCTCTCATGCCACTGCGCTTTCCTAATAACACTTCTTTTGATTAGTGCCATAAAAATTACAGTAACATGAATCACATTCAAAATAGCACACATTTCTAGCTAAAACTTTCAAACGAATTTTGATGAAATGTGTATATCTAGTTCTCTTGGCTTTTATGAAAATCCAATTCCTTATATTTAGCTATAGTCACAGTGTAAAGTTTTTGTATTTGCATTCACAAATATTCCATGCTTACCCAGTTTATATGATTTTAAAAAATACTCTTACTAGGTATCCCTCTTCATCAAATACTTCCAACACTAACAAAGTTTCTCCAGTGCTACTCAAAGAAAAAAGCATTCTGTCTGCAAACATCTGGCAGTTCTACCATTGCTAAAAACCAAACTGAATGGAAGGAAGAAATGGGGGAAATGTCTCATCTTGCCCATGACAGAATTAATTGTAATTTGATTATTGTTAGGAATATTTTTTCACCTCAAGTTACAAAGATAGTTCTTAGGAACACACTGGTAGAGTGCATCACATTCTTTTGTAAGTTGCACAAAGTTTCCAAAAGTTAGATATTCCTGCAATACACGTGTGTTTTATCTTAAGGGGAATTTCTATCTAATGTAAGGACACATTCTGAGCTGGTAGAAGATATATCCCTTATATACAGCAAGTATTTCTGTAACTCTTCTTTAAATCACTGCCGACCACTCAGTAGAATTACAGAAAACATTTTGCTTAATAATTTTTTTACGTATCAAGCAAAAAAAATCAAAATACTTTCTCAATTACAACACCCCTCAGAAGTTCTTTTTTGAGTATGGCATTCACAAAAAATCACTCGTATAAGAGCCCAGTTTTAAGTCTGAGGGACTTTTTATTAGACTATTACAGAAGCCCTACAGATGCCACATGAGAGATGTCCCAGAAACCTGCATATAAATGCCTGAACAGCTGAGCTCTGAGTAATTGCTGCATAGTTGCCGGTGCAATTATGTAGGTGCAATTATGCAGACTTGCCCTTGACATCAGCCCAGAAAGAGCCAACACTTGAGCTTTAAGATTAGATTGGCAAGCAAAAGCTGTGGTACAATGGAAGACGTGCCCTTTCTCATTGGAAAAAGAGATTTTAAATGACTCGCCTTGAAGACCCAGCCAACACACCAGTGACCCTTACACACCTAGGACTTGTTATGCTAAGAAAAAAGATGTACTGAGTTAGGAAAGTGGGCACATATCGGATGACCCCATAGTTGATACTGTGCATCAAAAGTGCTCATAGCCTGACCCATATCGTAAGACTTGGCTGAGGGCTGTGGAAGACGCACCATGCAATAATTGCCACATAGTGACCTCTCACTTGTTTTGTGAAGAAGAGGCTTCTTTGCTTGACACTTCTCCAGCATTTGCTAATACCTGCATTGTACCTTTGGCTTTTTTTCTAGACTGAAGAATGGGCTCATGAGTATTTCCTAAATGGCTGATAGCTCATAATTGGGATAACTTTCATGTTAGGCTTTCAGAAAGATTCTCAACAGAATCCACAATGGGAGAAGAGAAAGAACTAAGAGCTTCTCTCCTTCCTTCTGCTTAACCCCCTCACTAGGCAACATGTATTACTTTCAAAATATGTATGCATATGTTCATACTCTTACAGGTACATTTTAGTGTATGAATGAGATGCATACTTGGGCATTTTGATGAGTAAATTGCTAATTGTTTTAGTGAATGAAAATCTCCTATTGTACTGAATAAACCGATATATGTGCACACATATTTGTAATACGGCACTTACAATACAGTACTTTCATTCAGTAAAATGACTTTTACTGCACCTGCTTCTAATTTCTATTCTTAAATCTAGAGACAGCTACAGAAATTAACTGATTCAGTAGACACAATAAAGCATTTAAATCTGCAGCATTAATTTATCAGCATAACCACTGCTGAAAACCAGCTTGGCTATCCTGACTTTCTTTCCAAATATATATTTAAAAAATATATAAATATATAAATATATAAATTTTCTAAATATACTCCCCCTGATTTTCCCCTCTGAGATATTTCAAATGATACCCTCTCCCTTTTCAAAAAGATATCTTAGTAAATGCAGAAAGTGAAAGAGATGTAGACTATTTTAAGAGACTTTATCTGAATTCAGAGAATATTGCTGAGTGTTTAGAAGAAATCATTAAGAAGAAGGTTTATTCAGTTATGGGGTATTTTCTGTTTAGAAAAAGAAATCCTCAGGACATGAGGTGACAGTGGTCCTGTAGCAGCATTATCAGTATACTTTTAACAACAGTTTTATGGATATATGTTCTTCTTGCAGTTTCTACTTTCTATTACTATGTACTGTTTGCCTCCCTAATCTGCTGCAAGGCAGAGAAAATGCAGTGACAAATGGTACACACCGTCATAAATGTAAGCAGAGTCTGACAAGAATATTCTTGGAAGTCAGTGGTATAAGTTATACTTTTTCCATAGAGATAAAGTCTTAGTATATGATACAATGTCCTCCTCTCTGTGCAGGTCCATGATGTTCAATAAATAAGAAGGCAAATTTTCTCAGTCAGAGACATAAAAATAGTATGTTGCACCTATGCAAGGAGCAAATGATTTTTTGAAAAATTGGGCTCTTAAATTGTATTATGTATAACAGTTCTTACCATCGTAGTTCATCCATCCAGATAAAATGGTACCTATTTCCTCTTTAAATGTCAAATATGTAATATATATTTTGAAATAGAAAGGATACCTTAGGGTACATGCTAATGTACTCCCTTCAATTACATTTTATGATTATGACCTTTATTCCAACAATAATTTAATGTTTTAATTAAATTTGCAACCATTTTCATTGCTGCAAGATGTCCTTCATCTCTCTGTACTGTAATTTAATGAAGTGATTTTCAATCACAATCAGCAATATCTAACAATAAATCTTAATACCATTTTTCAGGAGTCTAAGAGGATCTTTCATGTTTTAAAACAAACTTCATATCAATGCCATAGCAAGGAATAATTCTATCCTTTACTGTAACCAAAGAATACAGATTTTAAGTTTTGTCAGCCAGTTCTTGAGATGTGGAATATTAAGTATTTCTTCCAGAAAAGAGTTCTAATAAAAAGGTCCTTAATTAAGAAAGAGAGAAGGAAAAAAAAAGGAATGAAACTGTTCCAAATATGATAGCACCTTGGAAAAGAATGTCTGTTGGTAATGACCACATCTCTTAATTTTGATTTACAACATTTTTCTTATTAAAAATCAAAATTCAGATGCAGGTTACTGAATTCAGTGTTGATATACCTTTAACACTTCAAATTGTCAAAAATTCATTTGCTGGGAAAATATCCATTGACATTTGAAGTAATAATTATATTTGAACATCTTCTGACAATATTATGATACGTCTTACCACAGATATTCATGAAAGGAGTGACTTATACAATGCAGAAGACTTCTGGAAATGGACTACAGCAGAACAGATAATTGAAGCCAAAGGATCAATATTAGGATAATGGATATCCAAAGTAATGTTGATGCATTGAACCAAACAAAATGTTTTAAGAAGAAAACATAAATATTAATATTTTCTTGAAAAGCCACAAAGACAGAGGATACCATAGCTATGACTTGATTATTTATTTCAGCTGCTCTGGGAATTGAAAGAGGAATCTTAATCAGCTGTATTTATGAGAACTACAGCTGACTGGGAATTTCTCTGCAAGGCATTGTTTGGTCACCCAAACTTTTAAAATAGATCTGAAGCAACCATGTTATTTGATGGTTTCCTCTTATAATGAAAGGCTTATTGTTGCATCAATTCATATTCAATCTGATATTTTCTATGATGAAATGGCTTTGAAAAATGGTGAGAGATTCTTTCATCTCTAGAATACATTACTTGTACACCTTCCAAAAATTTTCAAAATAGCTAGTTTCTTTTGAAAACATCAGTCTAGCTTTTATTCTTTGCAGCAATTTCTAACAGACTTCGTTCTTTACTTCTTGTTTCTATAAAGATGATTTTTTTCGAATGGGCTTATGTTGCCTACAATAAAAAGAAACAAAGGTGTACAGGAAAGGCAAAAAGAACACCAGGAGAAAAATGGTCAGAATATTTAATTGGGAAGAATAAGATAAACTACTGCTATATCTTCTTCATAGAACACCAGCAACTCATGAATTCTGCATATTTTTGCATATAAGGGGGTAAGCGGAGCAGAAGAAACAGAAAAACCATTAATATCATTAATCATTAACCATGATTAAGTCATCATCTTAGAAAAAAAGAAACAGATTTTTGGTTTCTTTCTTGTACATAAATTTGAAGCTTCTTGGAAGCACATAATAGTCTTCTCCCCTTTTTGTGGTGTTGTATGAAGAATGCATGAAGGGAAAAGTAAGTGAGAATATTTAGAAGCTCAGCTCTTTTTTAAATAGGAAAACGCATTGCCTTGAAAATAAAAAATCAGGTGAAAAGCAAAATATTTAGAACACCTAAATTTGAGGCAATGTTGACAGGGTCTGATAACACCAATTTTTAAATAACAATCATAATGCCAGTGCTGAAGCCAAACCTTACAGAAGCTGGTTTCAGTTCCACCTAGGTCTATATATCAGGGCACAAGAAGAGGTCTAGGCTTGGGCCTGTAGATGGATTCAGGCTTGATAGTGGTCAAAATCACCTGAAATTAGCTAAATTAAAGAATTGTAGCAGTTTGCATTAGTAAGATGAAAGATGAAGTTTTTCTGAAGCAAGGCAGAGAACTGAAGTGCTGAATGGAAATGACAAGAGTTTCCACAGAAGGGAAGGTCTAAAGCAAGGAAAGTAGTGGTACACATGATGATGGTAAAAAATCTGGATTGTAGTGGAGATGAACAGAACTGAAGCACAATCTCTATACTGATAAAGAAGCCTGAAGAGATGCCAAGCAACAACAACCAGATTTTGAGAAAATATAATGACCCGTGTAATGCAATGAGCCCTATATGATGTCAAGTATTTTTTTTCCTGCATTCTTTTAAGCTTCATGTAGAATGAAGGTACCTTCTACTATGGATCTCTCATATCCCTATATCTTGGAAGGCAGTAAGTGAATTTTATTAGTTACATCAGTGTAATTTGAGTTTGCACAACAATGATATGCTATGTGAACCTCTGGTGTGAATTTATACAAATAGACCTACCTGGGTAAAAAGACAGAAGTCTAGAAATGACTTAATTCAGCCCCTATCTTCTGCAGACCAAAAGCAATCAGGAACATATCCAAACAGAGTCATTACTTTCTGAACGTTCTCTATTCATCTCACGTGGTCATTGCTTTCAGTGCAATTATTATTTCCAGCCATAACTTTGTAATGAATGAACAGGATTAATTGCTGTTGTGCTCTAACGGTTTCAACTATGCTCAAAATTCTCTCCTGTCTCTTGGCAGAAGTTGAATGTCTTGCTTGCAAACGGTTTTGAGGTGCATTTATATTTGTTACTAAATGTTCTTCACAGAGAATTCAGTCTGTTTAGCAAGGGTTTTTTCCCCCCTTTTCTGCTGCTTCTTAATTTTAAAATGTATATAGCTCTCAATCGGAGACTCCTTTAGTTAAGAACTTGAGTGATTCATTGACTCTGTCTAACCTGAGCTGCTTGTCTTTTCTCTCTCTTCTAATTTCATGAGATGTGAGTCCTATTTTTGACAAAACAGAGCATGACATTTTTCTGGACAGACTCAAATAGTAGTTTGCCTGGCCATGTGCTTAATTTGATTGTTTTTTCTGCAAGCAATAGACATTATTTTTGTCCTAATGGTAGGTTTTATTTTTTATTTCTGCTGGCTGTAGTTGTGAAATCCTCCAGAGAACTATTTACATAAGACAAAAACTGGTTCTTAGAAAATATATCAGAAATGCACATGTAAGGAGAATACATAATCTAGTGTATGAAAAGGATAAAATACGTTATCTACTTTACATCAGTGAAGCATAGGGCAGCTGTTGGTTTGGAAATATGGAGCACATTTGTTGAAGTATTAATTCATAAGACACTGAGTTAAATACAGCTGAAAGAGAGAAACTGAGTCACTGAGAGACCCAGCGTCTGCAGGTTTCTACAGAACAGGTAAGGTTCACAACAGTAACAGAGTCATCAGACTTCCCACACAGCATTCAAGATTAGACAGGATTTATGTCCCCCTTTCATTTACTATTGATTCTGCTCTCACACTTTGGCAATATGTTTACCATAACTTGGGCTATAATAGTGCTTTCTCTTTCCAAATGTAACTTAACAATCGGTTTGGCCATTGGACTTGCCACAAATTTGAATGCAATATCCACTTTCAAATAGTATTCTGGCAATCAAACTATTGTATTTAAAGTATCCATCTGTATCTGTCAGTTTAGAATTAGTCACTGACCTCTGCACTAAAAGCCTCATTTAGCAAAATCATCAGTATTTCCTGAAAAGTTCAATTTCAAAAAAACACAGAACAAACAAAATCATAAGCCTGATTCCTGCTAGGATGCTGATTGCTGAAAAACAGCCTTAGTGGTTTTATTTAGTTATTGATGTGTGATTTAGAAGGTGGGTAAAAATAGTCCAAAATATTTACCGTTAAAGGCCTTATCTACCATATATTTCCACACCTCAGTTTTTCTATATCTGAAATGGTAAAATTAATGGAGTTGGGACGGTTTAGAGTATTCCACTCCCTGGGTGAGCTAAAATGATCAGAGTATTTGCTTTAGGGAGTACAGAGATGACTACAAGTTGTGAGAAACTTCTGGGTGGATCTCCCACAGCTGAGCTGAGATCTTTTACTTTCTCTTGAACTCTGGCCATGAATATAGACATTATTGTCTGAGGTTAAATCAGAAGCAGAAACACCCTGTAATATTCCAAGCTGTTTCAGTTTCATTTGAAAATGAAAGAAAGCACTTCAACAAATTAAGAAGTAGTTCAGGAATCCAAAGAAGGTTTAAATGTGAACGCATATTATTACTAAATTCTGTGCCAAAGAGTAGCCTTGGAAAATGAGCTTTACAAAATGCATGAGATCCACCATAGCAGTATACAGATGATACAGAGGGACACTCCCAGGAAGAAAACAAATTCTTTAACTTGTAATTATAAAATGTAAATGTGTTTTTATCCTCTATTGGAAAAGAATCTGCAGGTAAAAAAAGTGTTTTGGAACTGCGTTAACAGTAAAAAATGATAAAAACACCATATTGCTGTCCCTCCAGAAATATTTATTCTAAATTAAAATGTCAGGAGTCTTTGTAGCTGACTTTAGAATAGCGGCATCTGAAATTGGTGTTCTCAACACATAGCAACACCACTGACTTGCCTTCGCCCTGATTGCTTATGCTGAATTTAATAAAAGATCACTGCGATGGAGTTCAAGGTTTCACTAAGAAGCACCTGGGAGTCATGCCTATTTTAAGGTTGTTTGTATATATAGCATGGCTGTGCATATCCTTGTACAGGGTCCCCTGAAGACAAATTTCTATTAGGGGCTTAATGACTTGCAGACAATATTAAGAGTTTAATAATAGCATTTTCAAACTCTCTGACTCTTACTAAGAGACAGATATATTAGGATAATAGAAAGAAGACACAGCAAAGGAAGTGGTATGCCCTACCTTTTTCTTACCTACTGTAGAGCTTATATAACAATTTTTATGATCCTATTAAAGGCATGAGGTCCTGGATGTAGGACAAATGAAATCACTGTCTTTTCAGGGAATGCTCTTTCTCTTCCTCTTGGTGTGGTGTGGCCCCTTTTGAAGAAAGGTAGCTTAAAAATCAATTGGGGTTCTTGTTAGCCAGTTTGGTATAATAGATAAAAATACTGAAATGACAGTTAAGTAGGGGTCTATCATGAACTGATTGTTTCTGTGCAAAGTTTAATGTAAATGTTAGTTTCAATTCACACTTTTCAATTTTTTTTTTTTCCCCCAAACAGAAACCTAGATTTGAGCAGGGAATTTCAAGTCTTTCGCCGTAAAATCCAAATCCCTGAAATGTTAAATGTGTTTGGTTTGCACTGACATAAAAATCTAGGGTAGAGGTGTGGGGACTATACCAAATATGCTTTTTTTTTATAATGTTTAAACTTGCTGTTAAGGCATACGCTTGTATATCAGAAATGCTTAATTAAATATTTCTGTGCTGATGCATAAGCATTATTACTCCCAGAAGAGTAGAAAAGTTTCAACTATATCAGACATTACAGAAATTAAGAAGATCCACAAAATGTGTTTCTTTTGAACATAACAGTCTCCACTATTCATACATAATTGGCAAACCTGGTCAATGTTGCATTTATCCAACAGAGTTATTGTCAAGGAGGGAAAAGGAAATTTTGAAAGGCTGAACTTCATGTTCAAGAATCATGCTTACAGCCTGCCTTCTGCTCTAAGTCAAGTTTTTACACTTAGGAACTTATGGGTTACCCTTCAAAATTAAGGTCAAGCTAATTAATTTAGAGCATTTATATACGCATTTTATGACAACCAAATTCATACTAAATGAGTTCATAATGATTAATATTATTACTATAATATCAGGAAAATTAAACATGATAGGGCCATTATTTTAAGACTTGGTCCAGTTTAGATCTACTTCACAGTATGAGAGCATGTGCTTCAGAGCTAAAAATACAGTTGATCAGTAGAAGCAATGTATTTTGTGAGGAGTGGTACTTAAACTCTTAGATATTTATCAGTAGCAAAAAGTGTCTGAAGCTCAGTAAGTTTTCTGCTCTTTGTAGTAACCTCTTTTTAACAGGTAAACTTGAAAATCCTAATCTCAGTCTCTTCTTGTACAGGTTTCTTACAACTGAAATTTATTTATTGATTTTGGTAGAGTTGCTTCTCACCTAACTGGGGGTAGAATAAAGTTTATGGTTTGCATTTAAAGTTGCATTCGTACTGAAACAGAATTAGCTTATTTTCTCCTTTATCTGCTTTGGGAAAATCTGTGGGACAGATTTTCATCTCTTGCACTTTTGAAATACTTCTGTTGATACTGAGGGAAATATTCAGAATCAATCCTATTGCTTCTGAACCACAATGATGAAACAAGTACACCCTCAGCCCCACCAAATTTTAATTAGGATAGTGGTATTAGAGTCTGTAATAATAACTCGTTGTTGGCATCAAATAATAAAAAAGATCCATTAATTTGTTTTATAGTCTTTCTCTGTTTTACCATAGGTAAAGTAAAAGAACAGCTTTGGGCTATCATTAATTTTAAACACTTGACGGAATGCTTTAAACTAACCAACTTTAATTTAAATCATTTCTTTTCCTTGAAGTACTGGATGACCTAAACCTTCATTTTCACAGTGGGAAACCACAGCTTTTTTTTGAAGCATGCGTGCATTTTTTACTATAATGCTTTCTCTGCCCATTTACATGCATTTTTAAGTACTTTCATTTTTCTACATTTTCAGTGCAGTGGCTGTTTGAATCCCACTTTTCCAAGACAGCTTCTTTTTACAGCATGTCTTGCTTTTATATGACATCTGACATTCTAGAAGCAAGCGTATCCTACATATGTATTACCAAGACATATTTTTAGCTGAGAACTGTTGAACCCTTCCTTCACTTTTTTTCTCTTCTGAGCAACAGCAAAAACATCCACTTTTCTGTAGATCCACAATTTACAGTATTTGATTAATGTTTTGTATTAGACTGATGATGATAATGACATATATATAGTCAAATTCCTTGAAATTCTCTTCCTTCATCATATTTCTATACAAAGTTATTACACGTTTAGGAATTTTAGGGATTGAAGGAACCTTTATAATCATAGCCTGACCTATGTAATACATCAGAAAGAATCCCTTTCAGTAACTGCTGCATCAAGTGCAGAAAGTATTTGAATTTGATCGTATCTTCTAGAAAAAGAAGAACTTTTGATTTAAAATTTTTATAAGAAACTCACTACCTCATTTGGTAATTTTTTTACTAATGACTAATTACTCCAGGGGTGGAGCCTCTATCCTACTCACAAATCCTCCACAAATGCACTGCTTTTCAAATCTGCCCTGTAAATGCAATATACAGTCTAATTTCTAGATGCATGATCTTACCAATGTGGAAGTAACTTCATGAACTTATTTTCCCCATTCATCCAGACTGGGATCTGTCTGATGTAAATCAGATGGAAATCTGAGTAACCCAGGATTTAAGATCGTTCCCAACATCAGCATCTTCTAGTTGGTTAGCTCAGGGTCACGAGAAGTATGCTCATCATTAGCATGCACTTGCATATCATGATGGCTATTTTGTGTCCTGTTCTGGAGGGACTACCTTTTCCCATCCAGGGTACAGCAAATTTGCACATAAAATGAGATTTAATTTCTGAAAGGGTTCATTGCAATAAAATATATTTAGGAATTTTGCATATGCAACCAGATTGTATACAAGTCATTATCCTTGACGTTGACTGAAAATGTAACTCTAATAGTTTTGATGTGTTATTTTAAAGAATTAGCTTCAAAAATCTGAGAAGACTATTCAACGTTTTTGATAACCAGAGATATTTTATACCTTACTTCTTTTTAAAAATAGATTTAGTAAAAACAGCGATGTAGAAAACATTTACTAGAAATCTGTCTGCAAAGTATTGGTACTGATGCCAATATCCATGCACAAAACTGAAAGCATATCTTCTTCTGTTTCTGCCAACAAGCTATTTTTCAGACAAAATTTCATTTTTTGTCCCATAAAGCATAATAGAATTTTATAAGAAATTCAGACTGGGAAATAAAAAAGTGTTCCTACTGAGAGTACAGACAATTTCCAACATTTTATTTTACTGCTGAGTAAGTTAGCAAAATAGCATTCTTAGTGTACATTGTAAATATGATATTATTATTTTACTTAACAGATTTTTCTTGGTCTCATATAATGGATTTCTCTTAAATGCAACATAACTAAGTCATTCTAAGTTATACTGTAGCCATTATAGCTTCAGGTTTTGACAACTGTTTTTCCAGCAGCTCAAAGTAATATTTTTAAATACAATTCTGGTGTCTTTTTCTAAAGAGCAGCTTTATTCTTTCAGACAGGTAAAAGGTTAGTGTAGCCTGCTTGAATGGCAGATGGCCAGCAGCAAGGCTTCTACCTGCTGGCATGATCATAAGGGAGCATACTGCTATAAAATTGATATTGCTACTAATAAGAATCATAATCTACTGATTGATTTATAAAGCTCCACCTGAATTTTTAAAACGTGTTTCATGCATTACTTAACACAAAGTATCAGGAGCCAGAACATACTACAGATCAGGTACTTTTTTACACAATTGAAATGATCATTGCTATGCTTTTCCTTTGCATTGCTGGACTTTTACACGTCAGCCAACATAAGCAGAAGACCAGACACCTGGTTTCAAAGCAACCTTTGCTCTTGTCTCCACCACAGAGTTTTACCGCCAATCTATCAATGTATGCCTTCACATGTATTTGTGTACCCAAATCCCTAATGTTTGTAAAAATTCTTTGCAGCTTCATTTTTAGATGTAGAAATTTAAATAGACAGTGTGTGAAAACTTGGTATCTAAATTTATCATAGATTAGCTTAGTGTTGGGGATACTAAATTCAAATGCTTCAGAATGGATTCAAAAGAAACGAAGTTTTCCCTTGCTGCTCAGGGCAGGTCTTTCTGAAGTTTTCAGAAGTCTTAATGGCCATCCTCCATCATTTCCAATGGAAATGATATCTTTAACACAGAACAAGCTATGGAATAAAACTTTCCATTAAATCATTCAAGACTTGGAGAGTAATTTTTAAGAAATATCCTAAGAATTCTTTCATGCCTTTTATGGGACTTAGTTGGGCCACAAAAACGTATGTACCTGTATCTCTTCCAGATGTCCATCTCCTTCCAGTATAACTATTTTTCAGTTCTACCCTTTCCCACTCCCTCTTCTGCAGTTCCCAGGTACTGAACTCTTATTAGTGCAGCATGCTTAAAACATATATGACGATTCAGCTTTGGAAAACCTCTATTTTGATTCAAGACGTTTCCTCCTGACAGATCACAATCAGGCAAAACAATTCATAGCTCAGAGTTCTCTATTACTACTGATTAATGCTTCTACTACTATATAATGCAATACCTAAAACTTTATCTTGTCTTCACACAATGATGTCATTCCCTGAATTTGTGGTTGAAAAATTATAAACAGTATGTACTGCCACAGGAACTGCAATTGATTTTATACATTTAACAACAACTAATCTTGTATCCTGGATCAGCACTAAGCAATGGATAGCCACTATTTCTTTACAAATAAAAATTAATGAGTCTTTTGCTTTTTTATATTCTCAGGAGTTAATTCCCATTTTAAGTTATTATTTATTATTATATCAATTGTTTTAAGCGGTTTAGCAATGCCAAATGAACATGAGGGATGCTGCCTTTTGTTGGAGGGTTTTGGGGAGGGTCTGTTTGATTTTTTTCTCATTTTAATGGCAACGAAATTGTAATCAAACAATTATTTAACACCTTAGAAAGTCTTGCTTACCATGGTGCCATGGTGAGCTCTTTTCTTCTTCAGGAGAGCCAAATTCAACTTGAATTCAGAATAGCCTACATAGTAGTATTGTGGGCAGTAGTAGCATCCTTTGAAAGTGACATTTCTCCTTTGCAGAATGGTAATGAAAGAAAAGGGCTAAAGGAGTATTAATGAGACATGTCAGTGTATTCATGCATAAAGGTCCCCTTCCTCATCAGTGGCCTCTATGCAAGCCCCTGCACACACCCTGTTTCAGAGAAATGTATTGTATCTATAAGGAATCTGTGCTTAGGTGGATAAAAATCAGAATATGAAGGAGCACATATGCTGCCTAGGCAATATGCAGCTTATATGACATATTGGCTTCTGAGCTATAAAAAGACTTTTGCCAGATATTTTCTGTTCTAGCTCTCACATGCTCTCTGTCTGCTACGTATAAAAAATCAGCTATTGCTTCTTTTAGCCACCTTTACAGAAAACAGAAAAATATGAAAAATATCAAAGTTCTTAAGAAGACTCCTTTAAGTACACTTGGTACAACTTAGAAAGTGTGTAGAAACCATTTTATTTTTGATTAAATCATGTTTGCTGTTAGGGATACTTGTGAAACTACTTTCTACGTGATTGGGAAGTATCACTATCTGACACTCCTACCTGGCAGTAGCATACACCTGTGACTATGAAAATTGCATTTAAACAGCATTTCTTTCAGTCAAATATGTTAGTGCTTTGTATTAAAGAATGACTTGCCAACAACAAAAATTATATATTTGCCAGACAGGATGATGAGAATGTGTAGACTGCACTTAATTACCCACCAGTAGCATTAACTCACTGGGTTGGGCTACAAAATGATGGAATAGACGGGTAAAAGTAGTGCTGTTCAAGATCCCTATAAAGGTTCTTGATGTTGGTCAGAAATTAATTTTACAGTCACCTGCTACAGGGATGAGTTAAAGCATTTGCATCCTGTGAAAACTATTCTTTTATATTATCATTAATTTTTACTAGACCCAAAATATAAAACTGCGTGAGCAATATTTTCCAAGTAAAGCTTTTGTTACAGATGTTAAGTTTTACATCACATCCCACAATTTTGTTTTTGAGGTATTTATCTATAGCTACTATAATAATAAAACCTTTTCTGAGACACTATATGGAAATATGCTAGTTTATTCCTCACATAATTTTACTGGAAACATGTTCTAGAAGGCATTTGGGGTTTGAGTTTTCAATTCAAGTATTTATAGTCTTCTTGGCTTGGTTCCTGCACCGTTTTAGATAAGAATAAGGTACGTATATTTTGACGACCACAAGAAATGGGTTTAGTGACTCTTTCAAATGTCGATTTGGAGAAATATAAACATCCCCTGATATTATCTCCACATATTTGGCACTTGGCTTTTCAGAGTACACTGCAAATGAGGGATCATGTTTATCAAAGATATCATCCTGCCTACCTGCTCAAGAATGGAATATCCTTGAATGCATGGGTTTTTAAGAAATCTGTGGAATCTTCTTTGTTTAGCCCTCCTAAAAAGATTCAGCAGAACTTAAAAAAGTCTTAGTTCTTCTAAATGCAGAGGAAAAGAGCCATGCCATTTTTCTGAGGGTCATGCAAGCTTTAGATTGTTTATAGAACTCCACTGATTTATGCGTAAATGTACACAATCTTATGAACTCCAAGGACAAGTGAAATCCCTGAACTGAAAATGGATGGATGCTGGGGGGCTACTAAAGAGAAGGTATATTTTTCTCACCTTGCCATAAACAGCTGCTGATGACCACTGCTGGTGAGAAGACACTGGATGAGACGAACCTTCGATCTATCCAGTTTTGCTGTTCTCAAGAAGTTCCCAAAATAGATACATGGATATGAAAGTGTTTTTCAAACAGCATGTTTCAGGTTACATCAGGTGATGTAAAGATTAACCATTTTAAATTAATAACTTCTCAGATGAAATGTCACAATAAGCCAAAACAGTAGGTAAGGTCTTCATATTTGTAGACAAATACGACTGTACCTTTTTTCCCATGAAAAATATACCTAACAATGCTATAATGTCTCATGGTATTCCAGGAGAGAATCTGTATGTGTTTCTAAGATAAAATCAAAATTGAATTGAAAGTCTTGTCTTTTAGAGTTGCAAGTTTCAATCTATTTTCACTAGTTCATGTCACGTCTCATTATTAATTTATCTATTTCAGTATGAATGAATCGAATGCTACTTAAAGGACACTTAAAGCCTTGCTTTTAAAAACAGGGGGTTATACCATTCCAAGGATTTCAGTGTAGACACTAACTCCTTTCTCTCTCTCCTGTTTCTAAAATTTTTAGAATGGAGGACTACTTTCTGCATGATATTCATAGTCTCAAAATGTTACTGCTCCTCCAGCCTTGTATTTGAGAAACAGAATTTTATTTCTCCTCTCTGTAGACACCTGCTTAGTGTGGCCCTTTAAATTCCTTGGGTTTATCCCAGGTTTCCCTTAGTTCTTTCTGCCTCTTAAAAATACCTTCATTTAGGAGAAAAAACCTGAACAAATCAAAAGCTGTTACATAGTTTTGTCCTTTCATATTCCCACAGCCGGGTGGATGTGGACAACACTAAGTGGCTGTGAGTTAGTTCTGAACTCGTTATGTAGTCACAGAAATCTGAATCTCATCTGAGCTATGTTTGCCTTCACACCATTTATCAGTGGCTCATACTTTATGTATTTTATCATTTCTCTCCAGGTGTATCACTTGTATGTCATTACTTCCTAGGTCACCACCCATCTCATTTCAGATAAACTGGACTCTCTGTTTGGCCAGTTGCCCACCCTCAATTACCAAATAAATGAAAGAGCTTTCTTCTGCCAGCTCTGTTTGACTTGGATTTATTGATACATTTTATCATGCAAATAGAACATGCACTAGGGTCTCACAATTCTGCTGTCTGCTCTGCTGAGCCACTTGATCTTGCTGTGGTGGTATCTCAGTTGGCTGCATATTGTTCTGCATCTTTGCACTGTTATATGCATGCTTTTTTTCTCTTATTGTGCTGTTTTCTCTCTGATACACATTATCATGGTATAAAACAGAGTATGTTATGCGTAAGACGGGGGAATGGACCTCTAGAAATTTTGATCAGATGCTTAAGTTAACACAGGAATTAAGGAATTTTGCATCAAAGATAAGAGTATTTTTTTCCTCTCTCTATATAAGAAATAGTCTAAAAGAGCATGATCCTGCAACATACACCTTCCAAAACATCTGAAGTTGAATTCCAAATGCTCATATTTTCAATCAGCCCAAATTCTTATTTTACAGTAATACCTACCCCGAAACTGCCATTAGTTTCAACAGCCTCTGAGACTGATAGGTTTTCATGGTATTTTAAATAAAACTGAGACATTGTCCTTTAATTTTGCCTCTCTCAAGTTCCAGGACTAAAAAAATATGATTCAACACATAAAATGATTACATTCAACTATCAGTTGCACATCATACTTTCCCAAGTTTATATTATATTATATTATATTATATTATATTATATTATAT
>NW_008824233.1:1379925-1400252 GCF_000699105.1 Pygoscelis adeliae | reverse complement strand
TATAATATAATATAATATAATATAATATTTATATATTTTTAATATATATAAACATATAATTAAATGTAAGTTGCAGCAATGCATACCAGGGGCTGCTCTCTAAGTCTGGCATGTTTGTCAAATTTGGTATTACCATTCTTCTGATTTATTATAAGAAATATTTGGCAGATGTTTTCCACCAAAATTTAAATGCAGAGTTACAGATTCCAATAAAGCTTCTCTTAGCAGTTATTTCTATTATTGAAATTCATATTCTTCTAAAACACTGACCTATTCTATTTTTTAAGGGATCTATGGAATCCTCTGTATTACTTATAAAATGTAATTAAATTCCTTTCAATTTATCAATTTGTGGCGGCTTAAAAGAAAATGTTATAATCCACCTTATTGCTTTTGTTGCATGCTCACTGTTTACATTTTTGAGTAAAATCTCATTATTCAGACTGTTGATTGAATAACTATGAAGTCTGTTGTGTTTTATTAGCAATGCCACTCATTTTGCAGGGTATGATGACTAATGGAAAGCCTTTGCCTCACAGCTCTAGGAGATACAGATTTTCTTATCATAAGCTAGTGTTCAGACATGAAATGATAATAGAAGTAATAATAATTAATGAAAAACTTAATTACAATTTCCTTCAAGGATCGTCACCAGTTTGCTTTCATTCAGGCTTTGTTATCATGTTGTATGTGGATGTTTCCTTCCAAATGTACATAGTTGCAAATGACAAATAAGAAGAGTTTCAAAAATAAGTCATTTATATAAATGACACAAAGTTAACATTGGTGAGAAACCTCTGAGAAAGATTTCAAAAATGTGTTCTGTGACAGCTGTATTTGCCAGTTCTTTGGACTGCCACTAACCCTTAGATCAATATAGTCCAATTACCTCAGAAAACATCAGCAACTGAATGCAGCTATCAGTAAACTGTCAAGGAAGAGCTCTTTAGAGTGAAAGCCATGAGTTACAATTAGGCAAAAGAGAGGACTCCTTATCTCCACATGGGACATCCGGCAATAATTGTTCTTAGCAATTGACTGCAAATCAAAAAGTAACTTCATCACCCTTTACAGTTGTCTTTGGATCAACAAGATAGACCTGCATCCTGAGAATACATTTAGCTTCATTAGTCTAATATTTATTTCAATCTCTACAAACAGGAATCCTAACAGTAATGTTTCAGATAGCTGCAAGATACAGAAAACATTGGTTTTGTTTAGATGCCATTTTTCTCCTGTCAGGGTGCCATTCAAGAATGAATGGTGAAAAATGACCTTTCTATGGGTAATATGCTCATATTCACATTTTATGTAGCTCAGCTTAAATTTCTTCCTATTTTAGGGGCCCGTCCATCAGGTGGTATTTGTTACTTTTCCCGTTTGACACTTCTCGTCCTCCATCATCACACCTAGACTATATTTGATAGTTGAAGATGCAGAGTTGCAGATAAAGTAATTTGTTTATTAAAAAATATAATAGTATATTTTGCTCTACCTACATGGCAAAATACATGCCCACAAGGTGATCCATACACAAGTGGTAATAAAGAAAAAACCCAGAAATAAACACATATATGTATGTTCTTGAACAGGAATCATGTATATGATTTCTCCATACCAGATGCATAAGGATTTTAGTGGGGACACAACATATGCTCCTGAAAAAAACATAATGACTTTTTTTTTCCTAAAAGGTCAACCATAACTTCCCAATCCATCAAGTTTGTAACAGAGTACAAAAATAAGGATTTCCAGCTGAGTTTCACGACATTTAGTGTTTCAGCTCTGTGAGTGAGAGTATTGAATTTTGCCAAAATATGTCTAGTTTACATCATTATAAATAGCTCCTTCTTAATAAAACAGGTGATTTCAAGTTTGTTTCTGTTGTTTGTTACATATTGAAGTTTTTGATTAATAGCTATTTTACACACAAAACATTTAGAAAATGCGCCATCCCTCTACAAAAAATGCATCGTTAAATGTTTTTAAAAATCATGCTCCCTGGTAGAATTTGTATACATGTAGTTTATGAACTATTTCTAAAGTTAAAATGAAAACCAGTATTAAGTCATCAAAGAAAAATGAAAGTCCTACTTAAAAGCCACTGAGCTAAAAAGAGGCTATTTTTAGTTTAAAGGAAGTATGTATGTATCATGCTCTGTACCACACTTCAATCATTACCCTCATCAGGATGACGGGTTATGCCAGGATAATAAATAAAGTCTCTGATTAGAAATGAAATTGCTATGACACAATTTAAAGGCCATAAAGCCTTCCAATTTCCCTCCTCTCTGTCATTTGCATATGTTCTTCATCTTCCTTCACAATAACCTGTCTATTCATTCAAATTCAAGGATACACTGCAGGGAAGAATCAGTAAAGATCAACATCAGAAAACAAACCAAACCAAAATAAAATAAAATATACAGCTGTCAATATAAAATTTCCTAGCCATAAAGTGAGCCTAAGGGGAAGTAATCAACTGTACTATTGACAGCATACACGGTAATGCCTTTTGTCAATATCAGCTGCTTTTGTTTTACCAAAATAATGAAGATACCCTCTCTGTGTTACAGATCCAGATTCTAAATCAGGAAATACAATAATAACTTAAAACACACACTGCAGATTCACTTCTTAGTTGTAAAGGAGAACAGTCCTGTTACTATACTAGTACTGTAGCCAGAAAAGTAACTAGCCACATACGTCCCATTTCCAGGAAGCAAAATGCAGTTTCAGGGATATTGTAGTAGTAGCAAGTCCAAACAAACATGTCTCAAATTATGCTTCTGTGGCCGTGTTGTTTAAGACTTAACTACATTACAAGTATCAATAAGTGCACTTTGAACAACCATGTGACATTTAATTAACTAATAATGACCATTGTTTACATGCAAATTAAATACTCATTGGAGAAATAATTTAATTTGAAGTGTTACCATGTTATCTGTATCAATTTGACTAACAACCTTAACTTTATATTACATTAGTCCTTGCCATCTAAATTAACATCAGTAGGATTTGACATAACTACAACACATAGACTGCAGAAGCTGAGCACAAAGCCCACCTTCTTCTTTAAACTGCAGTTAGTGAAAATACTTCTTCAATTTCTCAGATTTTGTCTTCAGGAAACACAAATCTGAAAGTCCCAATGGGTTAGACAAGATTTAAAATATATTGGGCGTCTCGATCTAAGATGTGGGCTTTTCCGCTTATACTGCAGAGTTGCTTTGCTTATTAATTATATTTATAGTCCTTTGTAAATGCATTTAAAGATTACTCTTATCCCCAGTTTAGGGATGGAGAAATGAAATAATGAAGAACTGAACTTATGTGCCCCACTGATCAATGATGACAAAACCACAGAAGTTAAGTCCTTCTACTGCATGTTAACCACTTAAATGCATCAAAGTCAGTGACAAACAGGGATGCACGACAGTCCTCCAGTGGCTGGAGTACACAGCCAAGCTGCAGCATGGCAGCCTGGAAGGTCTTCCGTGGTAAGATCTGTTTGCATCTTCATTTCACTAATATGGACTCCTGTAATCTCTGAAGCAAATCTCTCCTAAAATAATTGTCTTCCCTCTCAGTGTTTCTTACAATACCCTCCTCTCTCCTGAATATTTATGCAACAAATGACTTGAGGGGCAGAAGAAAGCAGAGAATTTCCAATGCCCTCATTCTTTTCTGCCTGGATGACATTTTTAGCCAGCAAAGCATGGCCTGTAATAGGGAAGAGGGTCTTACTTATTCAGTTCCATTTTACTCCACTTGTTTCATCAACCTCAGTTCCAGAGAATTCAACGTGATTTTTGAATGCTCTCCCAAATGCTCTCCAAGTCACTGTGCAACTTTCTCCCATTCTAGGGTTTTCATAGGCATAAAAGTCAGTAGTATTTATTAGATCACCTAGAGCTGCATGACTTTGGTTTTGTTGCTATGGTACTTTATATTTAAAGTGCTTTATTTGACTTGAGTGCAGAGGTTGTACCTTTTCTGGCAATAGCATTCTACGGCCAAATATATATAGGTATAATGATATTATTTCCAATAGTTAGCCTATTTTTCCATTTCTTAATATCACTCTACTATTAAACTTTTATAGCTTAAACTGTTAAATTAGTATCTTCAGCATTTCTACATGCCTCAGAAAAATAGCTCTTATAACTGTATACCCAATACTGTCACCTATCAGAATGCAGCGTAATTATTTCAGTTTGGTTCCCTGACTTTTTTGTTGTTTTTTTCTGTTAAATTTACTTATTCTACAGCTATACAGCAAAACAGTATTATTACCCTCTCTCATAATGTCTTGAATCTAGGCATACAGTCCAAAAATGTATCGTGTTTCTTCTTTTCATGGCATACTCCTTAGAATGTAATTTGCTGTCCACTGCTGGGAAGACCATTAACAGTTGATAACTTGTCCAGTCCTTTTAATAGCTTTGAACTATGGGAGATACAGATTTGATGTACATGAATTTGCTGACTGCTGAGAAAAACTGAATTACTGCTTTTAATACATATGAATTACAACTGAAGTTGAATTAAGGGAAGAATCAAAGTTGGACATAATGCCACTGTTCTTTGTGTTGCATTATTTGATTTCATTTTATATTTGATGCCTAGAGTCAGGAACCTTACATGGCTGCAGATGATTCAGTGGCTTTTGTGCAACTGATTGGGTTAATATCACCTCTGTTTTTTTATTTCAATAAATGAGGTTAAAACAATTCCATTTTGTAGCCAAGCTGCTGCAAAAAGACTTTGTCAAGTAGCAGCAGATATTCCTAGGCAACTAGTTAAGAGCTAGTACCTTTCCACAAAGGTGTACTTGGCCACAGATGTGTCATTTTGTGCACTGTTGACTGTGTTTATTTGCTATGACTTTGCAGCCTCTTGTTAGAAAGACATTTTACTTTTCAGACTCCATCCACTCTAAATTAGTGGAGAGCAGGTCTCTGAAACTTGGAATGTTGCCCAGAGAGAACACAATGCACAAAGCTGTAAGTTGTTCAAGAAATGATACCAGAAGTTAGAATATGTTCTTGATGAAGCTGTAAACTTCAACTGGTAGACTTATCAAAATAAGACTCTATCCTCCTGCTTAGTGATGAGTGGGGTGAATACCACTTCCATCTGTTGTATTGTACAGAAATAAAATAAACTTCGAAGAGAAAGCTTTTAACCTGTTTGTTTTTGCTGAAACGAAAATACCAATTCAGCAACTCATATTTTGGAAACAAGTCTCCAGTAGTCATAATATTTTTCAGATGCCAGATGGCCTGCTCTCCTGGTCTGTGCGTCAGAATAACTAAATGCTTGTATCTCTTAATGTAACATTTTAGGGTAGAAAATGAATATGTAAAATCATTAACATGAGAAGCCCTGAGATGAAACCTCAGTCCTACCGAACTCAGGGGCAATTCTGCCATTAACTTCAGCAGTATTATATTTTCATCACTGCTGTATCCCAGAGGTGAAAATATGTCTCTTTAGTTTTGGCAAGGACATTTCAAGACAGATAGATTGTTTCCTCATATTATTGCTTCAATATATAATCCTTAGGAACTGAGAGTAGTGTAAGGAAGCATTTTAGGACAGTAAACGATGGCACGTTAGAAGTGGCAAAATCTAAATCTTTTTTTGACTATTATTTTGAGTGACATATTTTATAAGGCCTTTTTTTTTTTTAATCTGTAAAAATACATACTGCTTTCCTCATATTTACAGGTTGGTACATATACAACATACAATTGTTAGCCTGTAAAAAGCAGGTGCTTTAAAAGCTTCCTGAAACAAAAGTTTCATTTCAAATGTTTCTTTAACAACTTCTTGGAAGTGAGTTATCATAACCCACTGACCTGACAAAATGTGGTGTTTTGGATGTGGTTACCTCTGTGGGCACACAGATTTCACCTAAATTTTAAGGTCCCTAAAGAACAGTGCAACGAAAATAAATGTGCAAGTTTCATAGGTAGTCAATAGTAAGACAGAGATGCCTTTGAAAACTGCTTGAAGTAATTACTGTCTGCCTACCTTGGGAATCTAAACTTAAAAGCCGAAGCCTGCCTTTTATAAGATATCAAAAACATATCCATGGACTATGAGGATACTAGAAGTATTTGCTATTGAAAATTCACTAAATTCCTAGAGTTTAAGAATGACAAAGTTAGGCACATACATTAGTTAGATGGGATCTTTCTTCAGGATTGTACCTTTGGAAAAATGGTTTGCAAGCTCTGCCATCTTTCCTCTTCTGAAAATTAATGTTACTAACAGTAACCAATAAATGGGTAAGAATTTATGGTGGTAAACTACTAACTGGTTTAGCTAGTGCCAGGCTCACCTGCCTGTGATGCTACTTCCCTGACTTAAATGGATACAGCTTTCCCCCACCTTATATATGACACAAAGACTGTGTAAAAGTATTAATAGCTCAGAACAGTCTTACCAATTATTCCTATGAGTAAGTTGACTGGAGTTAGACATGTTTGGACTGATGGCATGTGACATGTACCAAAACACAAAGACCTCCATCAGATTAATGTGGTTAGTACACCATTAATCATTATACAGGGCATGCATTTGAAAAACGTGTATCTATCTGACACTAAACTCATTCAAAACAATGAGCGTTTTACTGCTGACTCCAAAAGGACTAGAATCTGGACTAATCAATTATACAACAAACTCTTGTCATTTTAACCTATTCTTTCAGCTAATAAGACAGTATTAGACAACTATTGTCCACATTTTATTGTTGTGCTACACTGATACCGTCTGGGTTGTCGTGCTGAGGTAGCATTGAAGATGAGCTGAAGGGTGACTGTTGTATATTTATAAAGAATTCTGTGGCTAGCTTTGCTCTAAATTGGGCATGTAATGAATGCATTACTGCAAAGCAGGGAAATAAAACCTATTATAGGCTAGAAATGAATCATCGCAATGGCAAATCATTTTCTAAGCTGCAGTATTTTCTCTGTTATTGCTTTGCTTTAAACTTTGGTGAAAAGCAATTACTTTATTCTTTCTCTTTACTTTTATTACTGGTGATTCTTATGCTAATTTTCCCTTCTATATTTGATTTGATTTTGAAAGGCTTTTTGGAATTTAAGATTAAATTGAATTGGTGATACTGCCCTGGAACCTTCACCTCCTACCTTTCTTGTCCCCATCCCCCACTCTGAGATCTGAAGAATTCATAAGAAACAAGTAGAGCAAACTCAAAGCTATCACATTTTAAACTGTTTCTTGTTCTAGATAAATGAGACAAGTCAGTATCCTCAAAACATAAGAGTAATAAAAGTAATTTTTTTTTGCAATTCTTTTTTTCTTTAGTGTTAAGCTTGTTATCAGTTTAATACTTTGAAGAAACAAAAGTTCCCTGCTTTTGAAAAATTCTACCTATATGAGTTTTTCCCCCTTGAAGAATAGCACATCTCCTGCATTTAATGGAAATGTATTCACTTGTGTACCTTTGTTGTTCTATGCCAGTTGCTTAGGTCAGTATAAAACATGTAAATGTTTTCCTTGCAGTGAAATTAGTAAACAGAATGTGCTACTTTTCAGATTCATCAAGAATCCCTTCAAGTAAACAAAAAATAAAAATCTGAAATCAGACAACTTGCAATTCTAGCCACAAGCCTAGAAGTAATTTTTCAATCGTTCATTTTTTTCTTGGACTTAACCATTTTATAAAAAATTATTTATTTATTATCAAAAATCACTAATAGGGCACAGAACTACTGAAGATTTGCTTTGCTCATTACTTATAGCATGACATACAGTGTGAGGATTCATATGGATTAACACTTTTAGATGAAAGGTTACAACCCATGAGACTGAAATGTGGTCTTAATATTTAAATGCTGAGGCTTTGTGTTATTTTTTTCATTTGTATTCAATGAATTTGAACTAAATTTCAAGACTAAACCCCACATGATTTTGATCAGCACATCCTTTTAAAGTCTACTCCCAGAATGCACTTAAATGAATAAAAAATTGTGAACAACAATATACTAGTGCTTATAGCTTTAAAAACAATATGCATGAAAGTACCAATTTTAATTTTAAATCTTACAGCTATCAATATTGTTCTAAGTATTCTGTGACTGAAATATTCCATCTCCTGAAAGCCAAATTAGAAAGAGGCCACCATGCTTAACTGAACTCTCCTCTTTGACCTAGATTCCCAGGCCCTTCCTTTGCACCTAACTGAAGAGCATAAATTAAGGACAGAGTTCTCCAAGGTCTTCTCTGTTGTCAAAAGGGAAAGAAACTCTCTAAGTGCAGATCTAGAAAATTGTCTGCATTGTGATCTTTGTATTAGTTATAGTTAGGTGAGATTAAACCTCAGCTTGCTTTAAAGCAAATAATTAATTGCAGAATTGGGAGAGCTGCCAGCCGTTAACACATTTGCATTCTTTCCTTGCTTTTACGAGAGACTATGCCTCCAAAACTGGAGTTGCTGATGTAATGTACAGCTCCAGCATGGGGCCTTTTGCTACTCAGGTTTCTAGAAAAGTAAAAGATGCTCAGGTAAACTGTGTCCATTGTTGGTGATCTTGTGTATATAGAGAGAATGCCTGCTAGAGAGCTAATCTAAGTGCATTCTTACTTGCTGCGTTTTCCATGTATCTTTCACGTCACTTTTACAGTTGATCCCATAGAAAGATTAAAGATTACGCCAACTTGTTAAATGCTCAGCTGTATTTAAATAACTACCAAGGCTAGAAAGGCTCTATTTCAGCATGCAAGTGTGTTGAAGAATAGTATTTCTACAAAGGCTTTTGCATATTTCCTGAAAAGTCATTGCAATGCAGTTGCTTTCCTGGATGAAGTCTGCATAATATACCTACAATGACTGCAAGGATGCTCTCAATTTCCTTACTTCAGGAAGATCAAATGACACAGAATCAGAAATGGAAATTATACTTTTCCTAGTGTCGGGTCAAACATAGAAGCAATATTTTCTAAAAACCATAAAATGTTACAAGGAAGTGATGAAATACTTTCCTGTAGGCTTGAGGGCAACCTTTGATGTAAGCAAATACAAAAATGTCCTAAAAAATAAAAGAATTTGAAAAAGGCTCCTTGTTTCTCTACCCTTCCCTGAACTCTGGCCTGGGACACCATGTACTGTTTATGCTTGTAATGTCAGCAAACACCGAGCTTTCATTCAATTTACTTTGGAAAATTTAGGACAAACGACAAATTCAGATCTCTTGCATAGGCCTCAGGCAATTGTGTGTACTTTATTTCAGAACAGACATTGCAGGTTAGCTGGAAAATTACAGGAACAATGATTGCCTCATGGTCACAAAGAAGGCAGTGCCACACCTTTTCATTCTTATTCTGATGAAGCTTAGGTGAACTACAAATATTAAAAAAATCTGTTAAAATTATTTATCTAAAAAAGCCTAAGAACATAGGTAAGGCTTTAATTTTTTAATTAAATTAAAATGTCTTTGAAAGCTCAGAAAATACGGCTATAGCTAGGCAGTCACCATGGTGAAAAAGAGAAATATGTATTTAAAATTTCAAGAACTACTGTCAATTAAAAATCAGAGAGTATTTTTTTTGTTTATATTAACAGAAATTTCTTTAAAACCTCACTATTTGCTTAAAGATTAAATAAAAGACATTGTGACTGGCAACGAGCCATGGGATGAGTGATTTGAAATATATAACCATTCTGGCCACTGATTTAATAAAAAGGGAAGTTAACACCTAACAATCCTAGTAACAGCTTATTTTCATAAAAACTCTTCAGTAGTAATGACTTGATTATGTTCTAATAAAAGGCTAGATATATTGCATAATCCAGGTAATTAAACATGTAGTTTTCCATAAACAGGTTTTTAAAATGTATGTATTTATCTCTGAGTAATGTTGGCAGCTGGTTTAAATGCTGCAATAACTGAAGTATAGCAAAAGTACCCTTTTAATATCCCAAATTTAGCTTTGTTCTTATGATTTGGATGAATGAGAGTAGTTCTTTTTGTTAATTTTTTGAATGCTAAACCACCACTTTCAGGTTGTTTTTCAAGAGTTTGAATAGAAGAAGTACTGTAATTATTTGCAGTTTCACTACTGGATAAATGTGTGCACTGAACACTCTCGTAAAAGTAATCAGAGTCTTGACTAATGTTTGTCACTGTGCTGGGTGACAGAGATTTTTTGTTCTATTTACGGCTGTGTTGCAAAAGATGCATTCCTTTTGGCTGGATAAGACTTCTGTTAAACATATGGCAAAAAGTGAAAAGAGAGATCTGTAAGGCGAGCAGAGGATTCAGGAAAGCCATGTGACCAGTTCCTAGAAGGCCACCTGGGTAGTAGAAGTCAAAGCTGTTCAAGAAAGCTGACCATCATCTGTAACTGATTCCACATCGAATACTCTTTCTAGGAAATCCAAGGAATGGGGAAGACTGAATTAGTGAGTGCTTTCACAATTTTGTGCCAATTTCAAACTTTGCAATTTTTGTCCATTAGCTGTTGGACTCTTTCCATTTGCTGCTTCTGTTTTGTGCCTTCTTTATTAGCATCACTGTTTATAGTTTTTTATGGAGTTTTACCTACTTCTTAATAGCTGAGATCACAACTGGGATAGGCCTAGTAAATTCCAGTTACTGCATCCGAGGCCAATAATAGTATTGAGCTTTTGTCATTTGTTTGGAGTTTTTGTGTCAGTTTTTAGACCAATGGAAACATTCAAGGTGCTGACTGAGATCAAAAGAAACCATGGAACTATTTTTATTAGCTTTATTTTTCCTTGTTCTCACTAAAATTAGAAGCACTAAAACTGCAGCTAACTTTCTGAGATGATACCATCACATATGGTTTAGGCAATCCTTGTGACATAAAACCAGAGACTTCAATTTTTCTGAGTTGTTCTAAGCAGCTGGATTAATAGAATGTTGTAACTGAAGGGTTTTATTTTGTACGTAGCGTTTCAGTTGCATTCAAAGTCTAAAGAGCCATTATTAACATTTCATTCTAAAGAAGCAATTATTCCACCATAGATGGGTGAGCAGATTGGAGAACAAGGTCCTTTCTAATTTGATTGCACATGATGTACTCTGTGATTATGTTTTGTTCAGCAAGGCGTTCAACCAGGCATTAATAAGAATTCTTACTTGTTTTTAGATCCTAACTAAAAGTGCAGTCTTACTTGTCTTCCAAACTTTAGAGGAACTTCACCTGTACAAAATGAGAAGCACTCTTGTGTCATTGCCAGTGTTGTGGAATTACATTTAGACTCGTAATTTGTATTTTATTGCAAGTTGTGCCCTTATTAAGATATACAGGTTTAGAGGTATATACCTCTTATTAGTGGTATCTGCAGAACAGAATCCTCTCTCTCCCCTTCTCTGTACTTCCTTCTCTGTTTCCCTCTCTCTCCTTATCCCTTAAGTCAAGAAGTCCCCCATAGTTAAGTGTCAGAGGTGAACAAATTTTGCTTTGCCGCATCAATAGTGTATGCCAGTGAACATTCACTTTGCTGTACTTCATTTTATAAACAAAATCCTTTCCTAGAAAAAGCTTTCTGAAAAGACTCAAGACATTTTTATATACCATTTGAACAGATTTTCAGAACGACTAGGAGAATACTTAGAATCTTGGAGAAATAGTTGTTAACTACTGGCCAGTAAAATAGATTTTTAAAAGGCACATAATACATACATGTGCTTTTTTTAATAGATGACATTTAATCTTGCACATTTCAGCAGGTTACATGGAATAACTAATTCCCAACTTGCCTTGCCTTATAATTGAGTCATAGTTTTAGAAAATAGTAAAATCATTTAAATCTATTATTCTGACTCAATATTATGTTTCAGAAGATGATTTATTACTGAGAATTAAGCAGCACTGCTGCAGTCCTTCAAGGACAAATGTATTTAATTCACACAGACCTACTGAAACCATATGTTTAAAGTTACACAAAATCAGGCATTGTAGCATGTAAGGAGTTAATGTGTAAAATATTAATAGCCCTAAAGTTTCTTTCTGTCAACAACATATCGGCTATCCTTTTGAAACCTTTCAATTGTAAATAGTAGTTCTGACATGAAGGGTAATTTAGATGCGGCATCATGCACTGTCTCTTCTTTTCTTTGGACTTTAAGTCTCTGAATGCTAGGGGCTGTACAAGTAGAACAAAGAGAGATTACAGGAGAAATTTTCAAAGGCATAAAGACTTCTTAAGGACCTAGCTCCTATTCAAAATCAGTGAGAGCTGGACACCTAATTAGCATAGGTACTTTGAAAATCTCCCACTACTTCTCTTTTATGCAAGTTCCTTGCTATAGAAACAGTACTGAACTAGAAGTCTAATTGGGAAACACTGTGCTGACTGTGACTAGGAAACAGAGGTGAGGAAGTGGATTAACTGCATATTTCAAGACAAAAACTTTGTCTCAGACATGCTTATTGCACTTGCTGGTTGAAATCAAAATCAAAATCTTCACCAGCATGCAAACTCTTGTCTTTGCCTCCTTGAATTTCAAGATATGGACCCTGAAGATATCTCGTCTTTGGAAATTAGGATGTTCTTTTTCAGCAATATTACTTTGTTTTATTGCATGTTATTTTGCTGTTATCGTTGCTTGCATAAAATAATAGAAAGGAACATATCTGTGTTTAGAGGGCACTACATATTCAGGTTGCCTGTGCTATGCCTGATAAAGGGCTTTTTTGATAGGCAAAAGCTGTGTCTGATCTCATTTTACAAGGTAACAGTGACAAGTTACCTTACAAATGGATGATCATTGCCTTCGCGCCACCCTCCCTACTCTCTCAAGTTGGAACCAAGACCAAGGAATGACTGGCAAGCCAGAAAATTACATCTTCATTAACTTCCAAAATGTAAACTCAAGTGCTAGCTAAAACCATTGCGCCTTGGAAGACGGAAGTTGGGGACAGGAGAATGGAGAACGTCAGTTTTTATCAAAGATGTTGTGGTGGGACCTGTTGTGTGTGTATCTGCGTTATTGTATTGCATTATCTACATTCATAAACAAATTTTCTTCAGAGTTTTAGATATAGCAAACACACTGCCACTATTGTGAAGGCTGTATCAGAGATAAACCATTTATAGTGTACTCTGCACCCCCTCCAAAGAAATGCATTATGACAGATTTATACCTATAGGACCAAATTGTTCCTATGATGATTGATGATTCACATACATTTCACAAAACTTCCTCTTACCTTCTTTCTTATAGAAAAGATTAAAAAGATAAAAATATCAGGACACTAATCCGGCATGAATTTATTAATTTCTTTAACTTAGAATATATTTTTCACACCATGAGTCATAGTACTGATGCTAATCTTACATCCTTCAATGCATACAACTAACTGTACACTTAAACAGGTGAGTATGTCAATGTTGTCTGACCTTTCAGATGTAATAAAAATGTTTTAAAGAATAATTGAAATGAAGAGAGTACTGGCTTGCCAATAAACTGTTTTTCCTTTTTAACAACAAGATTTAATATGTGGAATTTGGAGGGAAATACTTGTAGATCCCAGCATTTCCAGCACAAGCATGGTTCTGATTCATGTAAGTCTCACACTTTAGAAGGTGCCTACTACTGAGTGAAATTATACCACCAATGCATTATCATCACTGAGCCTTCAGGGGAGGTTTCAGTGTCTTACTTGTCTTACCAAAGGACAGCAGAGTTTTGATAGGTGAATTCAGTTAGGAATTACTTGTCATGGTGATATGCAGCTAGATTTCATTTATGTTAGTTTTATTACAGCCTTATGCAGCTACATTCTTTTAATCATAGTTTTGTAGGCTGTTACATTTTGCTTTGTAAGCTGTGTGGTAGTTGAGTATATTCTCCGCAATCCATTAATATAATGATACTTCTGCTTCTCCCACTTCACATTAGTGGGAAAAAAGAAGTCCAGCATGTGCACTCTCAGCAATACAATAGATTTTTAATGAGTCCAATTTAAGAATATTTCTTGCCAGGAAGGAGAAGGAAGAAAAATTGAACTGCTTTGTAAAAGTTCTATTGCTTAAAAAAATTCAGTACAAGAACTGCATCATTAAAACAGCAAACACATGAAAACTTCATCCAAAAGGGCAGAAAACCAGATCTGGATCCATTTGACTTACACCAAGTGTTTATTTAGCCAAGGCACTTTAGCAGCTGCCATTGGAGATAAACATCTATCAGACTGACATATGGAAAGTTCTCTATTTCTCACAGTGCTTGCCATTAGATGTCTAGCTTTAGAGTGAGAGTAGAAGAGGTAATATTTGTCACATCTTTATCCTGAGATGGTTTGAGGATCTGCACCATGCTACTATATGACCCAATTTTTCAGAACATGCCAGCTGGCAAATCTCAACCTATCATCTCCTTGAATTTGCTAATATTAGTGATTACTTCTGAATTGTAAAAATGCTCAGGTCATCAAGAACTAAGCTTTTTCAGTAGAGGACAAATAGAATCAAAATGCTTTCCTTTTCTATACTTGCATTTGGATTTTGATGATCCAAGAAAAGAAAACAGTGTTCTCTAATATGTCATGCACAGTCACAACAATTTGTAACTTGAATGCTAATAAATAGCTTGTCATTCTTCAAGTTTCTCCTCTCCCTCCACTCTTACTGAAAACATTATTTACAGGAGATAAACCAGGAGTCTTTCCAGTGTACATTTCAATGAAGTCACTAATAGTTTGAAGGAATGTACTGAGTGCTTTCTTATACGCTGGTAAGAAGACAACATTTATTTGTCCAAAAGATCTAACTCCTGTAAACTGTTCTACTCAGGCTTATAAGCACTAGTAAAGATAATAAAGCTCCTCTCTGACAAAAGGATGCACTCGTAAAATCTTGCCTATACAAGGGCTTAATGAATTTGCAAAGTTGTTATTGCATAGGGCAAATTTCAAATCATGGCCAAAATATGTATTTAGCAATGAAAGAATGGTTTTTCAGTAGCAAACACTATTTCATTAAACATTTAAATTTTTTTCCAAAGAAAGACTCATTCTTTCATTAAATACATCATTCATTTAAGAGCATGGGAATAATGAGATATTTCCAAATATTCTGCGAAATACCTACACCCATTTGCATCTGAGTTTTTTGGGTTTCAATGCTACAACTTGTGGAATAGTTAAAAGTGTGACTACTTAGGCATGCTCAGATGACAATTGTGAAGGCTACATAAAAGAGACATAATTTTTCTTTGCAGTTTGCTTGCAGAAGAAACCTCTGTTATAGGTCACACTTCTCTATTCCTATCTGCCAAATGATAGATGTTACAGCTGGAGATTTTTTATTAAACTTAAATGTAAGTCAGAAATAGGAATGAACATTTAACAAATTTATCTAAAGCCAGGGTGGATTCAATTGTTCATAATACTCTGAACCTGTACAAGCCCAGATCCTACATGTCTCCAGAAGCACTGTCAAGCAAACATTAAACTCCATCCTTATGAACTGTTTAGTGAGAAAAAAAACCAATGCGCATCTTTAGCAATGATCATAAAAATTCTCAAGGACTCTAAGAATGCATAATTGTACAGGAAAAAGACAGGAAATATGCATTTTCAATCCATTAATTTACCTTTATGACGTGAGGCAGTGGTCTAGGTCCAACAAGGCAGGTAAGTGTGGTACTTAAGGAAACAGAAGAGTAATACTCTGAGAAGAAAGATTCTCTGCAATTGGCAATCCCTATAGAGAAGACAATGCTTCATTTGTGAATTAATAAGCAAATTAACTGATGTAATGCATGTGGAAATGTGTAGGAGTAGTTTAAACAAACAAGGAAATTGTAGAGCAAACACATTGCCACTATTGTGAAGGCTGTATCAGAGATAAACCATTTATAGTGTACTCTGCACCCCCTCCAAAGAAAGAAAGGAAGATAAACTTAGGCACGGCCGGCACACTTTTCAGATCTTGATACCAAACCTACTGAAATTCATCAGTCACTGACTTTAACTGGTTTCGAGTCAAGTCCTTAAGGGGAAAAAATGTATCCATGAGAATATTCACTACCAATCAAGCACTTTCAACATTTACCTTGACAGACAGTGTAACCCAACCAATTATCCGTGCAATACTGTATGTGAATAATTATCAGTTTACGCTGTCACTGCTCTGACCTCCAGTAATTATGCTGATGAAATGTCAGCAAGCAGACCTCGACAGTCACTTGCCAACCCTATCTGCAGATTGGTGAGTAAGAGTTTTGTTTACTGTTCCTTGAGTTCCTAGTGAACTGCAGAGCACATCTACAGCATCAGACACCACTTAGGCTCCTAATGGGTTGCAATTAAAACCATGCCAACATAGTACATATTAAGGGCCTGATCCTGCAAAATGATTAGTGCCAGCAGATGCTGGACCCTGAAGAAATGATGGTAATATTGTCATGCAGGGTAGCAAATTAAAACTTAACTTTACCAAACTATTGCTAATTCAAGAAGCTGTACTACATCTTGATGCAGCCCCAGTTTCTCAGCTTCAACCAATTTAATTCTGAATATACTTTTTATCACGACATTTTGTATTTGTCTATTTTGAACACCTATGTATCACTTGCCGTAATGCTATACACTTATATTTTGATTTGTTTAACCCTTAATATATATTTCAGGTGTTTTTACTGACAGTGGTCCTGGGTCTTCCCAATGCTAGCCTCAAGCATCTAATAAACTCTTACTTCTACCACATCATTTCTTGAATGTTCTTATTCACCTACTACACTTGTTGCAGCAATGGCCTGTGAACTGGATTACAATTCTTGGGTCACAATGTCTCAATAGAGCAAAAACGGCCTGAAATTACCCACTGAAAACATGAAAAATCTTCTGGTAGCAGTAGGAGATATATAAACCTCCTGAAGAGATAGATTCTCTCTTGTGGATTCTATGCTTGAAACAAAGTTACGTGCCTAGGACTTTCTGAGGTGCTACACCATAAACATAGTGAGGAGAAAGCAGAATACCACTCCACCACATGTTTCTCTGGCACATTGTAATGGAAAGCCACACAGCTTTGTATATGGAACAGTGGGACACTCTAGGCAGACTCTCCTCCCATGAAAAAACAGTTACTACTGTTCTTTGTGAATTTCAAAGGGAATCAATTTAAACAATCACAAAGAAGGTATCCACTGAAACTATTAGTAGTGTACCTTCCAAATATCAAGAAGATTGCCTGCTAGCACCAGTTACAAATGTCCCCTCCCCTTTGCCCCTTTGACTGCCCCTACTATGATCCCTCACTATTATTACCTAGGAAAAACATCTGCAAAATGTGGGTATGTTATTTCATGCTGTGAGTCACTGAAACATGTCTACTGTGTCCTCTCCCAACAGAAGCACTTGGATTCACGGTGTGACTCCCACAACACAAAGCAAGGAAACTAGACTTGCTACTGGGGAGAGTGCTCTTTGCCAGTTATCATTAACACTTACATGTCCAAGTATGACAAGTACGTAGTCTCTGTACTGTGGAGAAAGGAGAAGGGGGCAACATCATTGTTATTATTCACCTTAATCTTTACTCTCTTTAATTTCTCCAAACTTCTTCAGACTAGCAGAAAGATGCAATTTATGGCTGGTAATTTTAATGTACCCTATGATACTGGAAGGCAAAGATAGCTGTTAAATTAATACCCCTGAGCTTGAACAACTTCTCTGCCATAGACACCAAGCGTGCTGCAGCTGGTGCTTTTTAAATGCCTTGCCTCTGGCAGTGAGCCACTTCACAGCACAGAATCAGTAGGAAACGTCACCTCTCTGATTTTGAAAATGCATACCTGAGGAAGCCAAATATGATGAAAGTAGCAGGAAAACCTCATGAAGAGTAGATGACAAACTAGAAGACATTTAGAAATAAATGTTATTTTGTTGGCAGAACCAGATGAGAAATCCTGCCTTTAGAGTATGAATGAGAGAAAGCTAACTCTGAAACTGAAATGGTTAAGTCAAGTGCATCCTTGACTTCTGCAACACTTACGCATCAGTTTAAATGTTTCCTGAAGTGGGTACCTAAAGATTTGCCTGTTCACTTTCATGAGTCTCTTAGTTCTTAGGTAGGGAATCTCTGTGAATTACATAATTAATGACTGTCCTCTTGCTCAGGATAGTATGATTGTTTATACCTGTCTCTCATTTATTTAATGCAACTGTAGCTAAAAATTCAGGGGAAAAATTCAAAATTTTCCACTAGTGGATTTGTGACAGGGATCCTTGCTTTCAGTTGTCCTTACTCCACACATTTTTATGATTCAACTGCACCAAGCATATATAATGTCAGCTGATCTATTTGTTAAGCATTCTTTTTGCACAGGAAAATACTTAGGTAGCAGATAAGCAGCATACTATCTGTGACTCTGTATAAGCACATCAGAAATCTAACCGAATCATATCAGGGCTCTCTTGCAGTCTATACAGCCAAGTTTTCTTCACGTAAAAACAGAACACTGGTGTGTGGCCAGAACACGTATCCTGGTAATGGAAACTGGTAGATTCTCTCAGGTCCCCAACTGAAGACATTTCAAAGGCTATACTCTCCTAAATCTTCTTCCCACCTTTACCCAAACCATAAAGTAAATACCACAGAATTTCTCCACAAGTTGATTCAGCCAGGCTCTCATTGCCAAAAAATGTTTCCCCAATGCCATTTTTTATTCAGATGGTAATATTAGAGTAATATCAGTGTATTTTTTAATGCTGTATAAAGGAATATAAGTAGCCAGTTCTGTAGACACCTTAAAGCGTGGCTTAGAAAAACATTAACAAATCCACTTTGGGAACATTTTTGTAGTGAAGATAGAGAGACTTCCTTAGCTAATACATAACAGTATGCATATTATGCATAGAGTAATCTCTACCATCAGGCTTCACGTTTTGTAAGAAAACTTTGACACAGTTAGCTAAACCTATACTAAAATGTGTAAAATTTGACATATTGTCCCTTTCTGATCACCCTTAAAAAATTTGTCATATTTGATAAAGATGGTTGAAACTTCATTTTGCTTCATCTGAAGCTGTAGCTGTACTGGATTCAAACATTATTTAAAGTGAAATTTGTAGTTCCCAAACTCCACTTTTTAGATAGTGTGAAGTAATATTACTAAGTTTAACAGTTGAACAGAAGGTATCTTTGGCACCCTAAGTATTTCTCCTTCCAGTATTTTTGTCATTCTCAATTATTAGCACAGAGGTACTTCTAATGCATAATATATTTAAATACTTTTAAACATTACTTGCTGTAACTCTTTTCTCAGTTAGCTTTTGGTAACGTAGTAAAGGACAGGAATACGTCTTGAGAACTTTGATCCCTTCAAACACTACTGGTTTGAAACACCATATGAGCCTTCTGATACATTCATTTCAGGTAATATTGTCCCCTCTGACTGTTTATTTGCCAGAATATTGTATTCAGCTTTACATTTTATATTTCACACTGTAATATCAGAGAACAATTTCTTATTTGTACTTGGGTTGTAAAAGTGTATAGAGATTGTATTGTTTGATATTATTTTCTCCTCATATTTCCATGAAGTCTCAGCTGCCAGCTTCCTAGCACTGTGTACGTTACTTTTGAAGCTCAGTGTACCTGCTAACAATCTCTTATTTCAAAGCTTAAATTTCCAGTCATAACTCTAATTAATCTGCATTTTTTTCCAGTGCTATCCATCTGCAGATTATGAAAGCTGAGAGTTCTGATAGAGGATGAAAGCATTAATAGTATTTATTTATATCTGCATGGATATAATTTTTGGGCAGCTTTACTGAGAATACCAGCAAAGTTGCATTTTAATTGCAAGCAAAGCTCAAAGACTGAACATTGAAGGGCTGTACAGTTATTTAGCACTGCTACCCCTAATCTTTGTGATGCAGGAAGGTTTACCTCTTAGAATGAAAGTTACCTTCATCTTTCTAACAGCAAAACTATTTAAAAATACTACTTGCCATCTTGTGGATTTTAGGACCTAAGTTTACACTGGACAGCTTTTGCCAGTAACAAGTACACATCTGGGAAAATGTCAAGGTAAATCACAATACACAAAAAAGTGGCAACTTCCCACAGGTAAGAATTTAAGATCATGATTCTCCTGTTAGAAAATATTACTGGTTGGTTTCCCTTCTGAAAATCTATGCGTTCACTTTTCCTTACGACACATTCCCAGGCAAATAACTCATTGATATGTCAAATTGGATATGTCAAATATGTCAGCACTGCTCACATGACATACTCACTGCATAAAATTCATTGGTATGAGAAAACAGTTTTGAAATTATCTTCACATTTTTTCTGATACTTTAAA
>NW_008824233.1:1337931-1379808 GCF_000699105.1 Pygoscelis adeliae | reverse complement strand
ATAGTATTGTTTAACAAAAGAACATGGAAAGTTAGAAGTATTCATTTGCCTACTTTAAGAATAAAGGGAAAACTTGCAGTTTAACCATCTCAGCAACACCCTATGATCTTTTCTGGCTTTGCTCTTTTCAGTGAACCTTAGAGAAATATTAAGACCACACAGGGTTTTTCTGATAGGCCGTAGGAATTTCTTATTGCTTATGCTTAGGATCTAGTTACAGGTATAGAAAGTAAACTACAGAAGTCAATAAAAATCACTTTATTGGTTTGGTAATTCTCAATATTCTCTTGATTTGGTTTTCTTAATAACATTTAATATTACTACACTGCATCTTTTTTTTCCCCAGTCTGTTTGCAAGTTTAGCTGATTAAAAAGTAGTATTGAAAAATCTAATAAGTTTCCAGAAGTTGCTATCAGGGCTCAAAAAGGAGCACAAACAGCTATTTTCCTCCATCACAAGCTGTATCTGTCTTCCTACCCAAGATCCTATCCAGAATAAAGGAGGAGTGTGGTCAGAAAGGGAAAGAAGTACAGCGACTCCATACTGAAGGAAAATGACAATGAAAAATGAGGAAATGGCAACAGATGGAGACAACTGCTGTTACAGACCCATTATACTGCCTCCCCCACTCTAAACGAATATTTATTGCCCACCTGCTGGCTGGAAAGGTAAGCATTTCATTCAAGGCCTAAAATGAAGGGAGAAAAAAGGGAAAAATAAATTTTAAAAATATTTTTCCCAGTGCTCAGAAACCAAAGTGAAACATAGACTTAAATTTATTTTTTACTCAATTCCTTCTATTTCTACTTTTTCAATGAGAAAGCAAAAGGGAAGTACATTACTTTGTCCCTTAGAGTTATCACATACCCATCATTTTAAGGGAAATAATTTCAGTCATTGAATGAGTGAAGGGATGAATGAATCAATCAAACCTTTTTAAAGCAACACTAACCAATATATTGTTGACTTAAACCATGTTTTCAGTATAAAATGCAGCCTGAAGAATCTTTAAAGAAAAACTAGTAATGAAACACAACTCCTTGTTTTGAAGCTTTACGCCAGTGGTTTGAAGCTTTACTGACTTTGTACCTATGAAATAAATATAATTGATGTAAGTCAACATTTGAAATTCTGCCTGTCAAACTGTGATAGTCTGGCCTCTGTTTTTGTACTTGTAAGTCTGGTACAGAAATGCCATGGTATGGAAGAAAGCTGCTACACAGCTTAATTAGTGATTTCGTAAGATGCAAATGTTTACCGTGCATGCATATTAATATTCTTCAATGTCTCACTGACTGTTCTGTGAAGGATAAAGTCTTAAAGCCATTAGAAAACTAGTTTCTCTGCTCAGAACCTGGAAATATCCAAGGAAAGGCCTCAGAGGTCTTGGAAAACTTCATCCAGCCTAAGTAACCTGTGATCTGGGAGAAATTCTACTCAAACTGGGCATCCCTTTTCTGTGCCGGTGGTGCACTCTGAGCTACTGATACAACTGCAGAATATCAGAACGGCTCAATGGAACTGGAAGGAAAATCAAGAGTTTCAGAGAATTGACCTGTATCACTCCTCCAAGGAAAGCACTGGAGGATTCCTGTTTCTACTGAGAACACTGTCTGAAGACTGAAAAACTGTCCAGAGAGGAACGAAGACTTGAAACCAACTGTAAATAATATTCCAATTTCCAAGCCCCTGTGAGACCTCCGTATGACTACATTTTAGGAATCTTTTTTGAAGGCCATTTTTTGGCTACATGTAGTGTCCTCAGTCTCAAAAAATATTTATTATTTATATAGCATCCCCATCAACAGATCCTGCTTCAACTACCACTGTAGTGCAAAAATAGGTAAGTCTACATTGTTGACTGTACCAGCAAAAATTGCCCTACATATTGAACCATTCCATATCTAAATATTATTTTATCACATGTATTTAGCTCGGCTGTTCGTGAGCACACTATCTGCTATCTATTTGCTCTGTACCACAGTGGATTGGGCCAATGAGAAGGATGTCGTATTGTAGCTAAATAAATGTATCTAAATTAGTACTTTTAATTGTCTAAGATAAATTGCAACCAGACTTGTGATAATCAGGAAGAAAAGAGGCTTTGCACTTTCTATGATGAGTGTACATTTCAAGGATCAATAAAGTCAGAAAATCTGCCGTAACGCTTACTGCAGGTTATGCAGAATAAGCTTCCCAACTGCTCATACTGGTCTTTCAGATACAAGACATAAGACAAATGGAAGCCATAAAAACAATTCTAGCATAACATGAAATAACAGAATTCTTAAAACATTTTTTGTATCTATAACATGCATACACTTTCGTAAAGTGACACAATAATGTCTACAGAAACAATAAAAATAGTTATTTGTGTTTATTAGATAATAGTGACATAAACTCAAGCAACTTTGGAGTTTTTTCTTTTAAATTCACCCGTATGCCTTCTGTAGCATATAAAAAATTATGTATAGCCAAAGGGAGCATTTTTTTGCTTTCTTTTCTATGCCGCACACCATGGATATACCAAATATTTCAAATGATTGTCTGTTATTACACTTGAAAGAGCAATAATCTTTGCTAGATGATTTTCAAGACAGCAATAAAGCTGCATTAGGAATATTTCAAAATGCAATAATGGTATACTGTCAGTGATTTTAATTTCATAACAAGCATTTTTTTGCATTTGCATCATCAGCATCATTTGCAATTGCTAATGTTGCTTGTTCACAAATTAATACAAAATTGACTATTTGCTTCCAGCTAACTACCCAGATAATATGCTGCATATCATGAAGTACATAAGTCATCATTTGATCTGGAAGATATTTAAAAATATTTTGATATTTTCTATTCATCTGCAAAAAAGGGTTAACAACTCTAGGATAAATTCCATTGTATCAGGTCTAGAAATCATGGAAACATGTATATCCTCATACAATCATTCTCTCTAAAATCTGGAATTAAAAGGATTTGAAAATGTGTCCAAGCTATTAGTAGCTCCTTTTGTAACTTTGAGAATATCTTGATATATAACTGAGTTGTAATTTTTGAAAGTATCTCAGAATAAGCAAGATAAAATGGGAAAGTCATTTTCAGGCTGAATATTACTTACGCTTTTTTTCCATTCTTTGAAAAACAATCAAAAGAAACTGATCATGTATGTGCTTAAGTTCATGACACAACACATTAACTGGAGAATAAACCACAATAAGGAATCAAAGACAAGTTATCCAAAGGAAAATTCAGATCTAAAAATGTATCATAGTAGAAAGCAGAAATAGACATGAATTCCATTAAGTGGTAAATATTGTTTTGCAAATAACTGATTTCATATTCTGATTTCAAGAAATGAAATTATTCCATTCCAAATTCAGCCACTTTCTCTGGAATAAGTATGGATTTCTCAGAAAACTGTAACTATTAATGAGCACTGAATGTTGACAAGAGATCTTTTTTTATGAAGAACATTGAGAAGAAATTCAGATGAGTGTGTGCATGCTTATATAAGGAAATATTTTAATATTCTTTTCTTAAAGCCAAGTTGTTCTAATATTTCAGCATTGTGAATTAATTTATTCATTCCAGCTCAGATGCAACATCTTAGGAAATATTTACCATGGATTAATAGATTTGGACACCAAACTTAGTCTTCCATGACCTTCACTAAAGTGAGACTTAATTTCAACACTTCGTTAAAGTATTGATTCACTGATAATTTTAATACACTTTGAGAATATCTGTCTACCCAAACATTGCCAGTTTAACATACTGTATGATTTTTAAGACATAAATCTATGCCTTCTTGTCTTTTGAGTTATAGAGGAAAGGGTGAATTTTCTAATGCATGTCAGACAACTGGTCCATCTAGTAACTGATTGTTCTCTTGGCAAAGTCTGATATCAGGGGAAAAGAACTGTAACATGCAAAGCATTAGACGTAAGCAGGAAATAGCACAAACCAAAGCTCAATTACTCCACCAATAGTTCCAGTAAACTTTTTATAGTTTAGATACCGCATAGTATAATTTCTTGTCTCTCAAGTCCTTATTAAAGAGAATAGGAAGTAACAATAGGCTGCTCACTTATCCGAGTGATGGATTATCCTGTGATGGCTACAATACTTGCTACTGAGTCCACAGCTTTGTTTCTATTTGTCTTGAAGAGGTATAAATGTGCCTGCTGAGTCCTATGATCCACTATTAAGGTCTATATAGGGCATAAAGAAAGAAGGATGATGACTTCCTTGATGAAGGCTCATCATCTACCTCCAAGCAACCTGTGGAATGCTAGTAATGAAGGGATTTCTTCTTGCTCCCTGCTCTTCAATAGGCAATTAGCTTTTGCTCTTTAAAATTATAGTATGCTCCTTATTTCAGTTTACATAGCTTCAAACGTTAATTATTGGTCATAAAACTGCCCTTTTAAAAATTGCACATAAGTATTTCATACCATGAACTTCTGCATCTTTGATATAACCAGATGGACTCTGAGCTATATAGTATCCTATCTATTTTTAAATGATATAGCTTTAATTTTGAAAATTTCAGTCTTATATGTAAGGATAAGATGTGTGTATCTATGTCTATACCAGTATCAATGGCATAAGAACAGCAGGTTAGCGTTTAGCTAACAGAGTCATTTTGTCTAGAGTCCCACCGTAGTCAAGTCAGATGCATGCAAGTTACAAATACACTGCTGCTCTGAATTGTCTCTGATATTGTTCCCAAACCACAGAACATTATCCGAGCACTACTAGAGTGCTCCACAGCTCTTTTAAGTCCTGTCTATACACAAATAATTTATTTCTCAACTGGCAACTGCCATACTGAGCAGAACATAGGGCCTCATAGTGTGATCTAACTTGATATGGCTATTTGCATGCCACTATGCATGTATTTTCCTATGGAGATGGATAGCAGGATCCTCCTCTCTGAAGTCAGCAAATCCATACTAATTTACAGCAGACCAGGAGTTGGCTCTTAACATACTTAGTTTCTCCTTACATGGTTTATTTGTTGAAGGCTCAATAACTCTAATATCTTCTGAAAATTAAAATGCACATCTAGGCGTAATAGACCAACTCAAACATTGTTATTATAGCTGAGATGCCACATTCAGCAAGATCAATGTTCATATTAAGATGTTTGTTAATGAAACACCTAGACATATGGCTAATTTATGCTTCTCAAACAACTCCTGTAGGCTAGCTACTGTGACTGTCATAAAACGTATAGTTGTCCAATTTATCCGGCTAGATTAAAATCGTGAGCTCATACCACATCAATGACAGCTTTATACTTACTCTGTTGGTCTGCACAGCAAAGATAGAAAATGCAATTTCACTAACTCTCTTATTTAATTAAATAAAGGAAAAAGAAAAACAAGTGGAGCTGTTACAAGAGTATCAATCCCACTCGACTTACAGAACTTTGAAGATAAGTCAAATTCAGTGCTAAGCACATCAGAACTTGGTAAATCACTGAAAGAATCAAATTGGCTGACTGGCATCCCAGTGGGCAGATTAATCTGTGTGAACTCTCCTGTTGAATGTGCACTGCTCAACCTTCCATAAAATATTATTTTTCATAGTATAAGACACCTAAGCAATTTTTATAATTAAAAGTATTTTTAATAATCTCTTCCTCAGCTAGAAGGACCTACAGTCAAAATGGCAGCTTTAATCCTATTTTGGTAGCAGGCATCTTTTTAAAAAAGATTCTACCTACACTGACACAGCACTAAATTTGTTTCTGTTAAAGAAGTAGGGAGATTATATTTAAACCAAAAGTGACTAAGCTGTTTTTTGTTACAGGTCTTTAGTTTTTTCTCTGACATCTAATTCATAGATTCAGCAAACATACACATGCCAGTAATGAACATAGAGCAATCACAACCTAGAGAAGACTGGAGAAGAATATTTACAGTGTGTGAAGAAAGCCAAGTAAAACCTTAACTCAGTCACACAGACTCATTAGTAAAATATTCTCACTGTAGCAACTCTCAGAGCATTTACTCCAGATGTTCCCCCAGTGTCCCAGCGTAGCTGTATTTGGGTCATTATTTTTACCTCTCTTGCAAAGACTCCTTTCAGTTGCTCTACACAGTTGATGTGTATTGCTAAAGAGTTCCTATGATCTGTCCTGTAGGTAATGACTGGTCAGAGGCAGGCAACCCAGAAGCAAAATATGGCCAAATGAGGTTGCCTCTGTAGACTTAGGCAGAGCTGGAGCACGGATTCGAGTGAATGACACTAACGGGCTGCTGGCTATTTTCAGGTGGCACTCTGTCACCACCTTTGCTCTTTTCTCTCACTGGAGACAAACGGTTCACTGAAGAGGATAAAAATAAATGAAAATCTGCATGTTCTGATACAAAAATCTCCAAACCCTGAGCAGCGCTGGTATATTCTGCATTATGACGACAGAGTATCTCAGAGTTCAGGAGCCATGGGAGCCCTAAGCAGAGGCAACTCACTCCATCAGTGAGACTAATAAAGTCTGTTGAGGTCAGGAAGAGTTCTAAAAAATCTTGCTGAAACTCTGAGAGGCATTAACCCTTGTTAATGGTAGAAATATGAGCTCTGTGACTATGGGACATCACCACATATTCTATCTAGCCAACCCATCTGGGTGCTGGTGTTTCTCAAAGTACAGTTTCCCAGTGATGAAAATGTCTACCTGCTCCAGAGTCAGGGATTCTGGAGAAAAAAAAAAAAAAGAAGAAAAAAAGAGTAAAGACTTTCAAGACTCAAGCTTCAAAGGAAAAAGTGTGGATTAGAATGTAGTCATTTTGGGATAAACTGCCCAGAATTATAGATTTTGGGAACAACCTGCTTGCTCAGTGACATTGGTATTCTTGTCAGCTTCTCTGCCAATAGCAGCAGTAAAACTGACAAGAATACCAATGAAGCTGCAGGGTCTGCTTCATTACATGTTTTGGTGTTTTTAAAATGAAAATCTACCTGCTCTCAGTTAATAGGAAAATTCGAAACTGCAACTTTAAGCAGATCTAGACCAAAACCAAAATTAGGAAAAATCTAAAGTTTTCTATGAAAGAGTAATCCTGTTTCTTCTGTTGGCTTTATTATTCACATCAAAAAGATCAGTGGAAACAGCAAGAACAAATTTTCATTTCATCCTGCCATAGGGCTAGGTAGAGTTGCAAGTTTCCAAGTCATGTTCTTGTCCGCATGCTAAACAGAACAGACCTTATCAGTATCAACAAGAAATCACCTTGAGAAGCAGAAGAAAATAAACTAATACCTACTCCTAAAATATGAGCTCTCTGCATAAATGTTTCTGTAACACTTCACATTTATAGGGTAAACAATTTGCTTGTTTTGAATCATGTTATACTTGGCTTTTGCTCTCATTTAGTACGAGTGATAAATACCGAGATAACATTCATAAAGCCCATAAATGTGCATTCTGGTTTAGTTTTCTTTATTTTCCCCACCCCAGTCATTATTTCCATTCTTATTTTTTCAGATTTATTTTACAAGCTAATTCTAAGCATTCTGTAATGACAGTTTAATTCCTTGAACTCTAGCACCCCATTTTTATCTGGCCAAATGTCAGAATACATTTAAACTTTCTGAAGTTGAACTACATATTAATTCAATACTGGTATATAATCTTGAGGATACCTGTTGTCATTTACATTAGAATTTCTTTCATCTTTTCACCCTCACCTCTTGAATCAAATACAACTTTTCAGGTCTCTAATGCCCATCAAACAGATTTGTCAGGGCAGTTTTCCAGCCTACCTTGTTGAACTAGAAAAAAAATATTTATTAAGAGAAATAGAAATATAAATAAAACCACAAATTTCACTATTTTAATTACAATGCTTCCATTGTGTATAGTAACAAAATCAGTACTAATTTCACTAGTAACCAAATCTTAATAAATGCCAAACCAATGAAATAGAAGTTTAAAAAACATGTTAGTGTCACGAGCTCCTCGGTCTTCTTTGTCTTATTATTTCTGTAAATAGATACAAATCCCCATCCTGTGACCCATCACAAGCAGACAAGCTCAGACCTAGCTCAGTGCACAAAGGAGACAGCAACTTCAGGCAGCAGGCTCAAAGTGAGGCAGACAGCTTGCTTTCCCTGGCCCTCTGGACATGGGGAACCGACCACCTTAGCCTGAACAGTCTTCTTACCGAGACCTTCTTATCTGTATCCTTCTACAGACATCTTAAGAAAGACAGCCTTATGTGCACAGAGGAGCTGCTCCTACTAGAGAAGGAGGGAAGGCTGAGGTATGTGCATGAGGATTTTTCCACTAGTCATAGCCACAACACCCATAATCAACACTCAGCAACCCAGAAATAACATGACCAGTAAACTCAGCTTTCAAAAGCCATTTCTTTGCGTCTGCCCCTAGCCCTATCCTTTCTTCTTTAGCTGGAACATCATCTGGTACCACCACAAAATTGCTGAGAAGGATTGAGGTGGATTTGAGCAAATGTCTACAGCAAAACCATTTCTCTGATTAAAGATAGATTCTACCTTTGTGTGTTTGCCTATGTAAGGGAAAGATTTCAGGAGAGGGTCCTTTAATTGTTACTCACCCAATATTACAGAATATATCCCCCCCATACCTGTGCAGTAAATTGGGACGTTTTATCCGACATTTCTCTGTATCAGTGAAACACTGCTAATGGGATTAGTATTGGTATCAGTGGAATATTATCACTAAGTATTATCATACAGGCACATATTTTGCTTCAGAGCCTTTGCAACTTGCCCAACCTACAGAGCTTTTTACAAGATCACCAACAGGTATATGCCTGACTTCAGAAATGTCTCCTCAATGAATTTCCAAATTCTACCCTCAGAATGCTGAAATGCTGAATAGCTTTAATTTAAATCACTTGAACATAGTATTTTTCTCCTGTGCTTCCAGGTAAATGGAACAGCTGAAAATTAATGGAGTACTGACATTGCTCCCAGGGTATGGAGACAAGGCGTTGCCAATAGGTCAACACACAACCTGCACAAAGAACTGTAGCAGTGGGAAACAGCTAGTCTGAGTCACAGCCTGCCTAGTCCTCCTGCAGGGAGATATAGCTCTGCCTCACTTCCCACCCAGGGCTTCAGAGTGACAGTATAGTACTTCAGGGAACTTAAAAAATTGCTTTGAAAAAAATACCCCTAAAAGTGAAAATAATCTAAAGTGTAGGATTTACAAATGTGTTAGTTAGGCTCTGGGGTTTGTCTTTATTGCATCAACAATTTTGCTTGCAGAGACATAGGCAAATTATTATCTTTGAAAGGAATCATGATGTCCTATTTGTAGCAGCTTGAGATTCATCATAAAAAAATCATTTTTCTCATGTTGCCTCAAGCTTAAATAGCCAATGCCATATTAAAGAAAATAATTACAGATGGATAAACTCTATAGCAATTCGTTTTCGTAAGCTGCACAAGCCTAGATCTCTAGAGATTTGTTAAGAGGGTGGTACTGATACAAGTCCTTCAAGTTGGTGTGATCAAGAAAAACATTTAAAATCATTCTTTTCTATTACATACAGTATTTTTTTATATTAACTCTTTGCTCTTTTATAGAATTATCATGCCACATAAGAAGCAACTTTTATATGACTTTCCTTATTTTTCTAAAAGTCTGTTCTTCTCCTATTGAAATCAATGCCTAAAGTCCCACTGACCTTAGAGCCCTTGGCAAGCAAACCTGTAAGTGGAATTAATATGATCAGTAATCACTATCATGATTTTATCAACCCATTAAATCAGTAATTTCTCACATTATGTTAATCTGGTACATGGCTGAAATTCTAATTTAGTCCATATTGGAAATACCTCCTTAAAAGTTTTTACTTATTTAATAGATTTTATTTAATAGATTGCCCCTCCTTTTCTTCTGAAGCTCTTCATCCAAGTTTTCATTGTGTCCTTGTGTCATAGCAATCTCACTGTGAATATATAACTTACACACAATGTATAATTTATACACAATATTTCAGAGATCGATAGAGGATTTGGCAGGAAACAAAAGTAAATGAAAATAAGTAATTCCAAATAGAAAAGTTATCAATTAACTACTAGAAGAAAAAAGAAAATACATTGTTGGAATAAAATTATCATGTGCATTTTAGGTAAGGTTTACACTTTTTGCGTGTCTTTTGTCTTTATACTAGGGAAAAGAAATTCAATATACAATTTCAGTTTTATTACCTTCGTACCATTCCCATCAAATAAATCTAGCTATGTGAAGGTCTTTCTCTGCTTTTTTAAAAGATCATTCTTGAAATAAAACTTTCTTTTCATTTCAGTGCAACATATCCTGTTTTAATAAAGAATTTTGCTCCCTGTTGAGAGTATTTTGACAAAACAATATGATTGCTTTTGTTTGCCATTTAATTTACCGCTGGATCAATAGAGTTAGACGTAACTACTTTTGGTATTAAAACTCTCAAATTCTAGGGGAAATGGAAGGTAAATTGTAAACAAAATATTTCATTGGCATTGATCTGAAAAGCAGACTGACAGTATTGCTAAAAAATCATCAGCTGCCATATATAAATCTCACCAAACTGACAAGAGATGGATTTGATTATTTTGCTTTGAAAGGGTCATTCCTTTAAAGCTGCAAGAGTTTATCAATTTATAAAGGATTAAATGAACCATATTTTCCTTTAGTTCCTGTCACAGCTCTTTTTTGTGATTATCCAGGCTTGATCAGGTTATGAGAGTGACTGATTATTTTGCTCTCTATTTTAGGCAACCTCAAATTTACAGAATTTATGACCCATGCTAGATCATTTGTGATATAAAGATTACAGGTAACCTGAACTTACTTAATGTACTGTGACACACTGCCAAGAAGTACAGCTACTCATAATGCCTCAAGTGTATGAAAAAATGCCCAAACAACATTCTCCTTTTAGGCAATATCCACCAAAATTACAGTAACAGTTTATTTCTTTAAATGAACACGAATTTTGATGTACACTGTAGCTAACAAAAATATTGGCTTCTTTACCTGGTTTTTTTCCCCCCTTTTTCTCTTGCTCCAAGAAAAATATGGGTAGGCCAGTTCTTCAGATAACATTGATCGCTCTATTTCAATCACTAATTGCATACACTTTTAATTGAAAGAGAAAAGGGAACACTAACAATTTCCAAAACAAGCATCACACCTTATAAACCTCTGCATGGAAACTCTGGTAAAAGTCAATCTTTCTCTAAAAAGCACCTTTCAAAGGGTCATTATTTGGATTCCCACACCCTCAAAATCTTAAAACTGTGGTTATATTTTGACTGCTGATATCCTTATCAATGGATCAAGCTGACACCCAGCCACAGTAGATCAATACCTCTGCTGTCCTGATGTCTAAGCTCTTCAGGAATGACTTAGAATTCTCTGCATGGTGCCTAGTGCCCAGATGGCATAAATTCCTCCCTAGAACCAATGTGCTTTCCACAGCTTTGACAGCCAAAATAAAGGCAAGAACCTGTGGCAAGCCAGGAGGCAGCAACAATGGTGGGATGATAACTAAAGTCCAGTTTCTTGTACAGATGTGGTACAGCCTTCAGACTGCTGCTCATTTCATTGATAAATTCCTGCAGTGCAGTTTTCTTGGAGCTCACAAGGCTAGGAAAATGTGTGGTGGACTGTTTGGTGATGGTGTGTCTGTAAGTATGAGTAAAACCAAGCCTAAATACCACAATAAGTAAGAGAAAGCTAATGAAATTAAATATGAATACTGCTTTTTAAACTACTTTGATCTGTTCTTGCACATGTAAAGGTAGTATGTTTCTCACCTTTGCAACTTAACTACATCATAAAAAAACAAGCAGGCAAGCAAAAATTAAAGCAAAAATTGTAACATATCAGCCTGTGACTGTGTCAGAAAGCTAAAAGCTTTACATATTAGGGAATTTAACAATAAAGTTGGTTTCAGTTAACTACCTAAGCCAACCGTCCATTTATGGAATTTATCATGTTTGTTGACCCACAATAATTTGTGTTCAGAGATCAGTTAGAACTGTTTATTAGGATTAGGGTTTCCAAGCATAGGAGAATTTGTGTTGCCACTTAGCTGTCATCTATTTGAACCTAGCTTCAGGACGAGTAATGGCTTAAAATTGTTTACAGCTATAAAAGAGCAGCATAAATGCCACATTCCCAAGTAATGACATGTTGTTGTCCAAAGAACAGCAGAAAATTCTCTCATATAAAGCCTCACATTTGTTGTCCATTGAACTACAACACTAACTAGTTTTGGAGAGTTGCCACCAGACTTCAGGAATGATCTGGGGCAAGCAAAAAGCTGCTATACAGCTGTGTCAACTATACAGCTGATTCAGATCATAGAGAGATTCTTTAATAGGTATTTCGAAAAGGCTCTGTTTTACTAATACTTGTTGAAATGAGAGAAACATCTGTTACTTGGAAATGAGAGGTCCAGCTGAAAATAACCTTCTACTGGCATTTTGAGGCAGCTGGTCATTGGTAATGTAAAGATAGTTATCAACTATTTTAAGAACATGTTCTTCCTTCTTCCCTTACCTCATATGGTACAGCAGTGCTAGGGACCAGGCCCTGTTTTCTAAGCATTTATGGCAATTAAGACTCGCAACCAAAATCTCTTTCTCAAGAGGTAATGAGTACTCTCTGGGTACTATGCACAATTTCTGAGTATTGTTAAAAATAGGTATTTTATTAACCGTACTTAGAAGAACTGGATTCTACTTCCACCACATTGTGGAAACTCTAGTGTCCCATTAGAGTTTAAAATGCACTACAAATCGTGTCCATAAAGCAATGTCTTCATTCATGGATATGTTAGAAAAGCTTTCTTGAATTATACATCCATTTGCCAGTAAATGAAGAACAACTTCATATTTTTAAAACCTATCATCTGGCAGTTGGTATCAATATCACTTATTATGATGTGTCACTGGTGAATCTGTATCACCTACCAATAATAGAGTAGTAGAGTCTTTTCGCTCAGCTGGTGTGTCCAGTGTTAATTAACAATTTTTTTTTTGGTCAGGTTACTGGATCATTTGGTGCAAGGTACTGCATTGCTCTCCTGTGTGTCTGTTAAGACCATAAATGAAGAAGTACAGCTATGATGTCATATGTGCAGCGATAAAAAGGAAGATGGAGAAGAAAATTAATCTGGTTTTTATTATTGGAATTATGAATAAGAACAATGGTAGGTTCAAAGGGAATACCTATAAACTTTGTTTAAGGTTCTAATGACCTTCTAAATTTATTTTCACTATTTGAAATTATTGTTTGTGACTCTTCTTCCTGATTTGCACCAGGCTTGCCAAAGAAATATTTTTTAAAAAGACTACAAAAACTTACCGCCATTGTTACTATGAACATTGTCTTAAAAATTCAAAATTGAAATGATTTCTCTAGCCTTCACTTTCTAGATAAATAAAAGTATTTTTGCTACATGGACAGTTATCAATATTTGTGGTCACTTGTCTGAATTAAATCTTTGATTTAAGCAGCTGAGAGTCATGTAACAAAAATCAGAAACTAACCCTATTGCTTTATGTATGTTCAAACACTGATGATGTATTCCCATTTCTGCATTACTCTTCTGTCATGTGCCATTGGCTAGAGTAATGGCTAAATGAAATAATTTGGAAGTTCCTTTTGAATATTTAACAAACACATTGGCTTGAGATTTCAGAAATTTGTGGAATTAAATAACGCCTGAGATATCCTTGACACTCCAGCATCCTTACCGTACACACGAATAGAAAGTCCTAATGGAGGGTACAGAGGGAATACAGAATAAACCTGGGAAAGCCAGTAATGCTGGATATATCATTCTCTCACAGAATCTACTCTCTCCTTCAGAGGTGCCTTGGCTATAAATTTAAAGCTGTGAGAGCATAAAACTTGCAATAATCACTTGACTTGTACAGTTTATCCTCACTGCTGTCCAAGACTAGGGGAGCTTAGATTTCAGCCAGCTATGAGTTAAAGGATGAAAATTCCTGGTCTTGCAGCAACAGGGAACCAACACCAGATGTCATGATCACAGCTTTATCAACTGCTTCGAAGAACTTCGTGCCTTGCCTTCTATACTTCCAGCAAAATTGCAACTTCCTTGCAAAATACTTAGAGCAGAACCTGTGGCACAAGTGGCTTTGGTCAAAATTGATCATATCAAGACGTATTCTAAAGGCTAGAGCACTAAAAAGAGAGAGAAAGGAAGTGAATGGCATGTACACTCTCCTGACTTTCACTCCAGTTCACAGCCTGGTCGGAGAGGGTAGTAGCATTGTCCGAGGAGTTTCTGACTTCAAACACATTTAGCATAGTACCTTCCTCCTTTCATTTCCTAGATAGGGACAGCAGAATTTCACTAATGGAAAATTTGAAGCAAGTTTATTTCAAAGAAAGAGCATCGTTTTGACCAAAATGTTCTTATCACTGAAGAGCTGTGTGCTCTTGTGCCTTATAGCTGATATGCAAATGAGGTTTCTTTCACGCAGTAATTCCTCCTTGTGCACCAGGAAACAGTAGCAAATAGAACCTTCCTTTGTAAAATTTCTCTTGGTTTGCAACTTTCAGGTTAGGCTACTGTTCTCCCTGATTACCAACAGGTTTTAGAAGCAAGCTTCTTATTAGAGTTTAGGACTTGCACCAAAAAAATGATATGAGCAAACTATTATCTGGATATGTTGAAAATGTGAGCAAGACCCCAGAAAGTCTACACATCTGGTTTACATTACAATGGAATTTAATCTTGCTATAGCAGTTCAGAGCAACCTTAGTGACATTACTCCTGTGGTCCCCTTTACAAGATGAAACAAAACCCCCTAAGATATCTGCAAAAATGTTTGCTTTTCTCAAACTGTTTACCACTGACATTCTAGTCTTGAAACTCCTATTCAAGCAAAACCCCTGCTCTTAAACTGTTTTTTATTTCTTCACATACTCTTGGTATGTTATTTTCATTTTCCTATATCATTGGAACAGCTTCAGATCTGCACTACTACCTTTTGTCCAGTACTAGTGAATTGCCTGTTTATAAAAATTCCACTGCAGCTGTTCAAACTGTCCTTTACTTAAGCTGAAATAAAAGATGTTATGCTACAAAAAGTAGTTTCAGTTACACTTTTGCTTTATTTTTATGCACTAGACTATTTACAGGAATTCAGTCTAATAAGAGTCAGTTCAGTTAAAAGAAGAACCTTACCAGCAATTTAATTTTCTTCTTATTTAGAGCTTTATAGCCTCCCCATTTTTGATTTGGATCCCTTATAGCCATTCTAAGCATATTTGTGTCAATATTTCAAAGTTTCCTGTATTATAAAAGCTACCGATGCAGCTGATGGTTTATAGCATATATTAGCAACTCATCAATTTTTTATAAGTATTTCCAGTAGTCTACTCCCATCACTCCATATGTAATTATCTGCCTGAGGCCACGATTCAGAACCTTACTATTTTAATGCATGGGTCAGCAAGACGTTTCTCCTTCTTGGCTGAAAATTGTTTTGTTTTATTTTTCAACTCGATTTCAATTTTTTGCTTAGTCACCCAAGAACGGGACTTTATTAATAGTAATTTTGAATAGCAAGTAAAAAATTACATTGGAATATTTGCTAAATAATGCTTCAGCTGCACAGTTACCAACATGGCTCAATGCAGTAGGTAAAAGTTAGAAACTTATAGGTACTCAAAAAAATGACAGGCATACTTTTTTATTATAAGACTCTGTTCTCAGAAATTACTGAATCAAAACAGAAAAAGAGAATTAATTACTCTCAGAAAACCCTCTTTTGCATTATGTGTGCAAAAAGGTATGCAAAAGATAATAGTGTTTCTGTGAAAGATTTCAGTTCAGGAGCTGCATACTTGCAAGTCCCATTCACCCAGTAATAACAATTCACTACGGTTTCTAAAATTTATGGCAGATAATTTTTAATGGATTTTGTGTTCAACAAAAGGGGGAAAAAAGCTATTTTGGATCTTGGTGAAAAAAAAAAATCATTAGACTTTAAAATGACAGTTGCCTCAATAATCATGACTGGCCTAAAAATGCCAGGTAGTCATCAACATAAATATAATTTTTTTTGTGCTTAAAAATACTACTTTGCTGAGCTTTCAAAAGTTGGAGAAGGTCAACCAGCAAGGGAAAAAAATAAAATAAGATTCTGAAGGAAAAGAAAAGAAGGGAAGGGAAGGGAAGGGAAGGGAAGGGAAGGGAAGAAAAGAAAAGAAAAGAAAAGAAAAGAAAAGAAAAGAAAAGAAAAGAAAAGAAAAGAAAAGAAAAGAAAAGAAAAGAAAAGAAAAGAAAAGAAAAGAAAAGAAAAGAAAAGAAAAGAAAAGAAAAGAAAAGAAAAGAAAAGAAAAGAAAAGAAAAGAAAAGAAAAGAAAAGAAAAGAAAAGAAAAGAAAAGAAAAGAAAAGAAAAGAAAAGAAAAGAAAAGAAAAGAAAAGAAAAGAAAAGAAAAGAAAAGAAAAGAAAAGAAAAGAAAAGAAAAGAAAAGAAAAGAAAAGAAAAGAAAAGAAAAGAAAAGAAAAGAAAAGAAAAGAAAAGAAAAGAAAAGAAAAGAAAAGAAAAGAAAAGAAAAGAAAAGAAAAGAAAAGAAAAGAAAAGAAAAGAAAAGAAAAGAAAAGAAAAGAAAAGAAAAGAAAAGAAAAGAAAAGAAAAGAAAAGAAAAGAAAAGAAAAGAAAAGAAAAGAAAGGAAAAGAAAAGAAAAGAAAAGAAAAGAAAAGAAAAGAAAAGAAAAGAAAAGAAAAGAAAAGAAAAGAAAAGAAAAGAAAAGAAAAGAAAAGAAAAGGAAAGGAAAGAAAAGAAAAGAAAAAGACAGGAAAAAGACAGGAAAAAGAGAAAAGGGAAGGGAAGACCCAAGAATTCCTGAGGAAGAGTAAATGCAGGTTGGATAGTTATGCTCATATTAAATAAATAAATAAAAAGACCCAACAAATTTCAAGTTTTAGCTTTAGGAAAAAGGAATGTGAGTGACCATATCTAGAATTAATCTGAAGGGTATCTATGTTCATAGTGAACAAGGGCTAAATATGACATTCTAGTATGATACTCTGGCAGAAAAGGAAGTTAATGCTAACCTTGTACAACTAAGCAGAAAATAAGTGAATGGCAATAAGAAGGTGATTTTATCTTTTTTGGCATTAATGTTACTAATATCCAAAACTACATGTAGATGTGATGTTTCTATATTAGCAAAATGTGGAAGTTAGGCATGATGCAGAAAAAAAGTTTCTTCAAGAACCAGTGAAAAAAAATGGCAGAGACTTAGAGACTTTAAATTATCCCGATTACAAAAAAGAATACCCAAAAATTACTTCATTGCAGTGTCCCTTTGGGATGAGAAAAAGTTCCAGAATTGTGAAAACATAGGAAGAACGAATGGTTGAGGCCAGAAAATCAAAATACAAAATAAAGGACACTGCTTTAACAGCAATTATGATTAACTGCAGGAAAAAACACAGTACTAAGGACAATATTAAAGTCTCCATTTTTGATGGTTTTAAGTCAAGCCTAGATGTCTTTTTGTAAGGGATGCATGTAAAACTAAAGGCCTCAGCTTTCATGTGCAGATAACTAATGGAAACATAAAGGTCCATGCTGTGTAGGTAGCCAAAGCAGAGTACACAAGAGTCCCTGCTAGCTTTAAATTTCATGAACCAGATGAAGTCTCCAGGTTTATATTCCTCTAGAATATTTACAAACTTGAATTGATTTTTAAATTAACAATCAAGGTCATATGCTGTACACTGAAACTTGTTTTTTCAAAGTTAAATAATTTAGGCACCATTCAAGAACATGCTTCATTTCAGGCAAGTTTGAATATCCCAATACTTACCTATTCCATCAACTGCTTGACCTTCACATGTTACTGTCATGCTTAAATTTAAGTATGTATTTAAGAACTACCGATTATTCAAAGTGATAAACTGTATAAACTGTACATAGAGGATTAAGTTGACAACAATGTAAATGGACCCAATGTATCAAAACTTAGGTAGGAAGACAAATCCTAGAAATAAATATATAAATGCTATTTAGACAATAAGAGAAAATGCCTTAAAAATGTTTGAGATATTGCCAGATTTTAATGATAGTATGAAGTTGTCCTTTTGAATGTGAATAGAAACATGCTTTAAATTTCAAAATTACTAACCCTGTGTACAGGGATATAGAAGGTATATTTCACTGAGTTTGCTTAATAGAATTTTATGTTGCATTTGCTTAATAGAATAGATATCTAGACTGGTGTAACTTTGCTTCTAGTCAGGTGATAAATGAAATTGTGACACTGGCAGTATCTATCTGCATAACAGTAACTTCTCAAAACACTTAGTCATTTTGAAAACATTTTTTGACCTAAGACTTATCTAATCAGAGAAGGGAAACAATATTCTAAGACCCAGTTGACCACTTAAAAAATGTAAGCAGCTAATTGTAAAACGATACAAGTCACACTGAATAGTTTTTATGAACTTAAATATGTGAAATAATGACAAACAAACTGGTAAAAAAAAATGTTTGTTCATGGATAATTGATGAACAGCAAACAGGAGCTTCATTCATCCATTAAATCCTCCGCTGCAAATTAGTCCATACAGGTCTTGTTAAAAGGAACAAGCTTCATAGGAAAAACAAAAGTCATGAAAAACAGATCCCTGAGGGAACACATACATGTATTGCAAGCAATGAAAGAGAAGGATGCTCATGCTTGGCATTGGCAAACAGAAATAAGAAAAGTCAGCAGCAGTGTGGAATTTATTTCTCTTGGACAAAAGAGCAGCAAACCAGCTTAGTGCTTGTTCAGAGAGGAACAGTAAAGCAGAACTGCTTTGTTCACTTTTAAATAACTAAGATGCCATTTTTATTTCTTCTGCACAGGTTTCTATAGACAAGCACAAAAATATTGTTACTCTTCACAGTCCATACAGAAGTGAATTTTGACTTCTGATCTCCACTAACTCAACTCTCTGTAAGTTAGTATTTTTTGTTTTTAAAAAAAGTGTGTGAACATGCATTCATTTTCATGCATCTTTTCCTTTTTTTTTTTTTTTTTTTAAATCTGATTTAAACACTATTACATGGAAATCCTAGCATTTCCCAGCACTTCTAGGTTGCATGAACATATACATAAGACCTGGTCATGTTTTATGCGTCTTTTTGGTACTTTTTAAAATCATAAGTTTAGATACATGATGATTTTGAAATAGGAATGCTTCAGTGAATATTTTAGATATATTAAAGACAGCTCAGTTAAACCCACATTTTAATGGAATGCTATGGTTGTACTCAAAGCATCAACGGAATGCTGCTTAAACTCATTCCAAGTAGTGCTATCACACAAGGGCACAACAATGGTACAATTTATGAAAGATGTTGCTGATATTTTGTAGAGCTGTATTTCAAACTGAAATATGGAAGCATTTTAATTAACAGAGAAAACCGCTGGGTTTCTTATTCCTCACAAAAAAAAAAAAAAGAGAGAAAATCCTTTTAAAAAGCAGCTTTAATCCTTAACTGATTGGACAGTACTTTTTTTCATGTATTTCCTTCTTCAAAGTTAGAATAAAGAAGTCTTCATTTTGACCAGCTAGAAATAAGTATCACCACATGGACTGAAGAAGTGGCGATATGAAATTTAAATCCAGAGTAAACAATTAGGGAATGGCCTAAACCAAACCACTCCGACTTAGGGAAGATACTCTTTTTTTTTTTTTTTAATGTTGAAGACTATCCTCATTTCCATCTTCTCCACTAATTGTTTGTACAAAACATTTGGGAGAAAGTATTTTTCAATTTTGTTCATCCACCTATCCAACATGTTTATGGAGTTAATTTTACCCTAAATGTCTTTCTGTATGAAACATACAATCCCCACTCTTGTAACTGAAACATGATCTGTAGACATTGTTTGAGAACATGACTGTACTGCAGGTAACACAATGTATCAATCTGTTATATTAATTACTATCTTTATAAACTGGATTTCCGTCTTTTGCTAACATAACAAGACATGCCACATTCTGCTGCAGATTTTGTGTGTATTCCCCACATTATAACTTCAGTTAAAATGAGTGTAAAACTTTGGATGAATTTGGGGTTTTTTGGAACTGATTTAATATCGTTAGGACAGTAAAATAAAGTACAAACTGTATACAGTGCATACAAGTACCAAATTTGTTTGAATAAAAGCTGTATATTATAAGGAAAAGTCACACCCTTCAAACTCTCAAATAAATCCTCCAGATTCAAAGTGCAAAAACAAGTCAAAGGTAGAAGGTAATGTACAATTGAGATGAATCTCTATTACGATAACAAAAAGAAAAGTAATCCAAGTAAACCTACCTACTTGCCCCTACTGTACTGAAAGGAATCTAAGATTGACGCTATTGTGATTGTAACATATAGGTACATCCACTTCCCCCAAATCCCAGAGGGCAATCATACCAAAGATGGAAGCTTTTATTGATTGTATAACACCACATGCTAAAATCCAAGAAAAATAAGCCAAAAAATCCCTGCATTGCTATGACACATTAATAAAAAATAAAAAAACCCCCTGTTTTCTTGTCAATACATCTTAGGTCATTTTACATTGCTCATTAGAAATTAACGGCATTCCAAAAAAAGAAACCTTCATGAAGCCTAAGGCTAATATAGCTGCATAAAGCATAAATGTATGATGATTGCTACTTTAGAACCTTTATGTCTGATTCCTGGCTTAGGAATGGTGGATAACTATCATCTAAATTTTTTTAATTATTAAAGTGGTCAATATAAACAGTATTCTCAGTTACTATGACCATTTCTATGTGGTCTTGAACTTTCTAAAAGAGACTATTGCTTTTGCTCATATGTAAATGCATCTATAGCCAAAGGAATCAGACGACCTACTTAAGTGAACATATGTAAAGAACACATGGCAGAACTCTTTACTCTGGACATCCATCCCTCTTTATACCATCAGCAGTAAGAGAATGCTGCCACTATTTTCTGTCACTATGCCACTGGGAGATCTCCCAGTATCAGTGAAGTTGTGATGACCCTAGGAATTGGAATTATTTGCTTTCATGCATTAATTTTTATGCTGGCTGAGAATACCTTGATGCATTTTCATGTAAAACCACAGTAGTAATATGCTTGAGTTGAATAAATCCGGAAACCACATATACTTTCATGTATATATAAACACATTTTAATTACAGCTATTAAAATTTGCAAGGTATGAATGCAAGATTGGTAAGTGTGGCATTTTATTGTGTCATCTTTCTGAAGATCTGTTTTCTGGTTAAATTATTTCATTTATATCAAGCCCTCTGAGCTTACTGTGACCTCACTTTCAGCCAGTCAGCAAAAACAATAAACAAAGAAGCTTTGCACAGCAGATTTCTCTTTTCACTTAACTGTTTACAGAGCCATGATTCAAAGATTGTTTGGGAAACAATTGTCTGACTCAGTAAACTTGAAAGGAGAATTTCTCAGGAATAGGGGGGAGGAGGAACACTACAACATGCAGTTGCAGCAGGGAAGAGATGGAGTGGTGAGACACATCAATGCCTATGGTATTGTTTGCAGACCAACAGACAACTGACCTTATTTAAAGAATTAAAACCAAAATTTCAAATGATAGCTGGTATGATTGGGGTTTTGATTAATATAAGTAGGTTTGCTGACAGTAATACAAACTAATCCTTTCGTACAATCCGTAGATCTCAAAGCATTTTACAAAGTAAGCAGCATCTTTATCAATACTTCATAAATAGGGTAACTGTGGCACGAGATAATGAAATACTTATGTTATTCAGGAGGCCACCGATAGACTTCAGAATAATAGTTCAAGCCTGTACATCCTGTATCAGTGATGAATTCATGGGCTTTCTCCTTTAAAGAGATTAAAGTGACAAAATTTAGAAAGGTTTAATTAATCTATGGTGTTTTTTTTTTCTTGGAGTACATGTTCAACTAGATTTAGAAGGGAATCACGAGTTTTCTCATTGAAAACAGGCCAGGATTTAGAAACAAAAGACAGCTGAAAGGGGAATGTGTGTCTGGGAAAGAATTAGAGCACCCTGTTCTCTACAGTGATCAGCTAAACAGACAGGCTGCCAGAACAAGAACACACCAGGTTTGCATTTGGGGAACAGGATCAAGTTATGCTGTCTTTGAAGCAGAAGCTGTTGAGAATTTGTGCTTTGCAAAGCTGCTGCAAGAACAGCTCAATCTTGCTCCATCCTGTGCCTGAGTTACACCTGCAAGCCAGATTTGAACTCACAAGCACACTGAAGCAGAACCCACTTTTATACACAGAATACCACTAAAATACTTTTTCTTATATTTACTAATTACTTTTTAAAGCTCACAAACTCTTGACCTATATCTAACCTAACAGCAAATCCTCTTTGGGTCTTGATAATCCTTTAAACCAGTTGCTCTTGTAGAAAAGACTCTTTCTTTGACAATAATATCAAAGAAATTACCTTTTTTCACCCATTTTCCAAGCTAATTTGTCACTGAGAGCTCTGCAAATCAGCCTGTATCAATCACATTACGCTACATCATACACTGTACTAAGGCATGAATGATGTAACCTAAGATTAGATGTCATAACCATACATATTACTAAGATACTTGAGAAGTCAAAAGACCACATTCTTATCCGATATGAAGTGACCTAGCTTGATTGGCTTCCTTTGGGGAGAAACTACAAGACAGCATATGCTTAAGCTGCCAACATTACACCGTTACATTTGATCATGTATCACTGATTGTATCATTACATTGATCACGTAACATGAGCAGATGCAACACATACCCCTCTACGGGTATTTGACAAGCCATGGAAAATCACCTCCTGGAAGAGCAGCTGGTGGAAACCGATCTGGGCAAAACTGAAATGGTGTTGTTTGGAAAAGAAAATGTTTCAAAACTTTTCCCAAAGCTTACAGTTTCTATTTGTTAACCTAGTAGATATGTCTGGGTCTTGTTGGGACCCTCCTAAACTGGGACATTCATGTATCATCAGTCTCCAAAATGGGCCTTCGTTCTTCCATTTTATTAGTTTAATTCTCCCCAAGGAAGGTTTCCCATAGCAGTCTGTATTTGTCATCACCTGTCTTTGTGTTCAAATCAAGAAGACACAGCATAACTTTAATCCTAACTACAGGCCCGTGCTGGTGCTACATATACAGATAAGTTGAAGGCATTCCATACAGCATGGCAATACAGTCTAACAACTTAATGTGAGGAAAAACAAGCAGCACCTTTTCTGTAAGCTCCCCCTTCTCCCTGGTCAACCCCCCCACCCAAAGAACAACACTGCAAACCTGAAGCAAAAAAACTTGAAGTATGTCTCCAGAAACCATGATGTGAATTATGTTCAAAATTTGGTTCACAAAACTAGAACCAATTACGAGGAGGTTGGGATGGGTTTTAAATATGCTTCTCTGACTTTCAGACTCAAAAGTCTGTCTCATTTGCTCCTAAAAAAGCATTTAGGGCATAATCATAACACTAAGCAAATGACAGATACAACCTTTTGAGCAAAGGCAATGTTTTAACTAATTTGGTTTCTGCACCATAAGAATTTCAAAAGTGTGGTGGTACGATTTTTTCATTAATACAATTTTTAGGCTGTTCCTCATCATAAACTTAAGGGCAATGACAGACATAGTAAAGCTCACAAACTTCAGGGCCATGTTTTCCTGAGATAGCATTCAGTGAGTAGCTCATTGCTGTTCCACCCAATATTCACACCAACAGAGAGGCTGCTCAGATGTTTTCTGGTGCCATTATTTGTAAGATTCTCATTATGACACTTGACATAACTCACGTGCTGTCAGACAATTCAACCATTAAAGTCTGAATCATTGCTAACTATGGTAGAAATCAGTTTTACTGTAGATTGATTACTTCAGAATAAACGTATTTCTCCAGGAGAAATTATAGACATTTATTCAGGTTTAGATAAGAAGTCAGTGTTATTAAGAACAAAAAACTTAATTTTGCAATACCAACAATAGTAAAAGAATAAAAAACTAACACCTCCCACATATACTAAAACCCACTACAGACAGAAAATAATGCTGAAATCATTACAATGCTATGATTCTCAAAATAATTTCTATGTCATCACCTGGACAGCTGCAAAACAAAAATGGGATATAAGGAGGCTTTAAAAAGATATGGACAGGAGAAATAAGAGTAAATGATTTATCCTCTCATAACATAAGGCAACATTCAAAGAAACCGATCAAAGGAAGTATCTTCCTTGCAACTCATTATTAACAATGGAATTTACTGTTTACAGCTTCATGAAATCAATGAAGCCCATAAGGATAACAAGAATATCTAGTAGTAAGATATATAGAGAAAATAGAGCCTCATAGTTTAGAATCTGGAGGAAAACTTTTCCTGAGACAGGTTATTGCACAGCCTCGTCACATAAAGGACTTGGCCCTTCCTCTGAAGCAGCTGGTACTTGCAGGTATAAACGCATTGGACTGCATGGATCTGTTCCGTCCAGGTAACGCTTACACCTACTAAGAGGCAACAAGTGTCAGCCTAGGTGCAGCAGTATACCAATGTGGTTTTCCCCATTACCAAAGCCAGCTACTCAGATAGCTACAGTCTTGTACACCGCTGCACCACACTTTTTTGCTCTTTAGCTCTCATTGAGAGCCAAGGAGCCTGAAAGTGACCCGTATCTTTTAGTGTCCAACTAGTTTAGAATGTGTATCTTGACCCCACGAACACAATGACTGACAACAGTCTGTCAAAAACCTTTAAGGGACAATTGCTCATTTTTTCTTTCAGGTTAATGCAACAAAAGTGAACAATCAACAGAAATATAACTCAGAATGTCAACAGTTGTCACTACTTAGAGCTCAGCTAAACCACAGATTTTCACATTCAATGTTCTGTGAATCTCTGGGTCTTTTCTGTCAATCATTAGATTAGATTAGATTGAGACTTAGAAAAAGATACATTAACTCTGATTTTTACAAGGTTTGACCCAGTATTACTGCAGACAGTCTACATGTAAGATGAAAGTAAAAGGTAGCAGTAATACTCTATCACCAAAATCAAAGAAGCAAGTTTAAAAAAATAAAAAAACAGTAGCAGTTTTTAATGCCTTTATAGTCAAAGATTTACCCCAAACCGATAGACAGATGTAAATAGTATTATTTGTAAGTGACTTTTAAAGAACTGTTTCTTAAACATATCCTTTTATAATCAAAATGTCCATTTTACAAATTTCTTCACATGTACTTCATAATACGTTTGGCATATCTTTAGGGCACATTGATGAGCTAATGTAAATTTCATTGATTCACATTAGATCTATATTTAAGATCGCTGTAGTCCCAATGACCTTACAAAGATTTTATGAAAATTCTTACAAATAATGGTGACTTTTTAAATGAGGGGTCACAATGTCTTATCAAAAATCCTTATTACTTTTGAGACACATTTTGATTTAACAAAGTAGCATATCATAAAGCTTTACTGAGTAGTAACCCACTAAAAAAACCCAGAAAACCGCTAATTATTCCTTCTGAACAGCAAAGTACTCCGACAGCTAGGCCCTTCTCACAAAGTGACAGCTGGCTGCTCTGACATTCCTCAATTGCCCGGATCAGGGACATGCCCAAAATATTGCACAATTCCCTTATTCTCAGGCATTTAAATTTCCTTTTTCTGGTGCAGGAATGAAAGAATGAAATGTTTACATATTACCCCATCGTGGAGTCAGGAAACATCCAGAGCCTGAATTATGCTGAGAGATGCTGAACCACAGACAGAGCCTTAGGGACTCTCTTTTTACTTACAGCCTTACAGTTACAAGAAATTTTCAGACATTCAATGTCATTTAGGCATTAGTATCAATATTGTTCAAAAGAAGTATATCCCTTCCAGTTGCTCTCTGTTTTGGGATTTAGTTGCCTCAGCGAACTGCAGTTAATGCCTGTCTAAGACTTCCTTACTTACTCCCACTTTTAAGATTAGGAGGTGTATGACACTATATTTTCTACAACAGATTTTGATCTAGAAGCATCTTGAGGTTATTTCTTGTGAAACTGCTATTTGTAACCCTTGTATCCACAGGCAGAAAACCATGGTGACATTTTCATAGAGTGGTGTATAACACTGATATCTTTTTTTGTCTTATCTGTATTACTACTCTCAGAAAATACTTGTGGATCATGACATCAATTTCTAATTGTGCAAGCATTTCTATCTTTAATTTTCTGCAGAACAAAACTTCTATCAGGTGATAACTGCTGCATCTCCTTTTTACAATTTAACAGCACATAACAATGATAAAGTTTGACTCTGCCAGCTATTTTTTTGCTGCTTTGTAATTTTGTTATCATTCTCCGGAAACCTGTTCTATTGCGAATTATGGTGTTAAGTGGTTGCATACTTAGATGACGGAAACTGACACCTCTACTTCACTGTAATATAATGTCAGATATTACTACCCCAGCTACACCAGATCCATGAAAAATAATTTAATACACACCATCTTGAGTTAGCTCACAGCAACATCTATTAAGACTACCTTGGGGGATTGAGAATAAGTTTAGGAAGCTTATCTTTGTTGTTAGTTTTACCTTTTCCCCACGGGACAAATAAATACACAAATAAATGATCACAGTTATGACCATACTTCTGAAGGTTCTATTAACAGTTTTGAAACTCAATGTAATTGTGTATTACATTGGAAAAACTTGTTCAGCTAAGTGCTTAAGTTGTACACAGAAACACATGATCTCTATTTCCACAAATTCCTAAAGCACTGTAGCTGCGCCCATCAAAAAGTGAGCACAGTTCCTTGTATTTCATATTTGAACATCAACACTTAACGAGTATAAAATGCATCTGTGCAGAATATGAGGTGGTCTTAATAAAATTTAGCATGAACAACATTTTCAAAAAAAGATACATTCTGCTTTCTCCTCAGTTAATAGCATTTCTCTAAACAGTAAATTGTAAATTACCATTTTATGCATGTATATTTAAACTAGAACATTAATTACTTGAAAATGAATGTAGTTTGACCTAACTGTTTGCTCTAGTTACCCATTTAAAATTTCCTCTTATTCATACCTCACAGAAACCAGCTGATTAAATTTTATTGTTGCTTGTCTGTTAGTTCCATATATACTGTAATGTTAATTTAAGTCATCAGTCACTGGGGAAGGGCAGAAGGGCAGGGGGAAGAATCTAAGCATAAGGCAGAGGTAAGTAGCACACAAGACAGAGCTATAAAATGGAAACATATTTGTATCTATATTCTTAAAACAAGGATACTTGTTTTATAGGATACTATGTAAGATACTGAATTAAAGACTGTTCCAGATATACTGAGTGTTTAGTGATACGGATATATTACTCTCAGACTTAAACCCCAGATTGTTTCACCTGATTTTTATATTCAAGTCCACTTCTATTTTCTGTGAGAATGATCAAAAAATTCAAAGCTGAAGGGTAAACTGTGAATTACTGTCAATTTTTTAAACTATTTGTAAGAATTGACATTCACAAATTTTCTCACAAAAAGTTAACCGAGCCTTGTCTTGAGCATTCCTCACCGGTAACAGATCTGCTTGTATGTGTGCGTGTGTCTATTGTAGTGCATTGATTTTAAACTGCCAGCAGCCTGAGTTCACATTAGCAACATCAGATGAAATCACAAGCAGAATGGAAAATCTGAGGTGCTTCTTTCCACCTACTTAGTGATTGCCACTGGGATAGACCTATTTTAACAACGATGAATGTGGCAAGACTTAGGTAAACAGGAAAAAAAAAGCCTCCTATGAGAGCTATCCTCTGAGGACAAGATATATATCAGCTATAGACCAAATTCTACTGTCACTTATGCACAGGCTTCACCATGAACTTCACTGAATGGGACTGCCTTATCCATAAGAAGAGCCCAATCTACTAGGTTAATTTCACAGAGGAGAGGTATAAAAGGAAGAAGAAAAGATCTGTACGTTACTGTCCACTAAGTTTAGCTTGTGGTCAAAACCACCATTTATGGGCCCTTGATGCTTGCCTGCCCACATAAATTTAAGTAGTTCGACAACTGCTCAGATTTGGCATACAGATACACGTATATTTATACTTTATCCTGGTTACAGCAGCTGGAGCGTTTATTTCAAACCGAATTCGGTATTCATGTTTAACAGGGAGACCTAGAAATGCATAAATAAACTGGGCATAATTTTAGCCCTTCATGGGGAGGGAAATATATGTAGTTTATACTGTCATATAAGTGAAAATACAAAAAGTTTTAGTATGTAAGAATATTAAAAATATAAGAAAAGATAGTTAAATATTATAAATATGTATGAAAAAAGTGAAAATAAGTAGAAAGGTAGGAACTACCTAAGCCTTTCTTTTTTTCTCTGAAGCTAAGTTTATTTTCCTGTTGAGATTAAATGGACTATAATATTATAAATACATGTATACAAAGACCAAGTGATACTCTTTGATATCTTCCATGAGAATCCTACCTAAATAGAATCACAAAGATCAGGTGTGACGGCTTTATTTCTTTGCGTAAAAAAAATCTCTCATGATAATGCCTTATCACATACCCTACAGGACTTCAGCCCAACACATTTGATAAATTAACACGCATCCAAACTTCTGGATTCTCATTTGAAATGATTCTCTACATGGTCTAATATGTTTAAAGACAAACGGCTTCACACTAGTCAGAAGAGTCTAGATGATTCAGGACATTTGCAAATACTGCAATGGTAAAGAAGCCTTACAGAGGTATCAGGGCTATTTCTCAAATGGAAAAGAATGAAAATCTTGAGAACTTAAAATTGCAGTGAAGTTGCCATTATGTGCCATATTTTCAACACAGCTCTAACAACACGGTTGTGTGATAGTTTATACTTGTAGTTAGCCATACAGTTCTGTGGGTTCTCTGCTTTAAAAGCTTCTTATTATCACTTAAGTATTAAGTTGCCTGCCACACACATTTCTAGTGACTCTCATAGTGTTGGAGTTTAGGCTGTAGGCCATCTATGAAGGCCTACCAAAGTTCACCTCCCACTAGGGCTTTTGTCTGTTGGGAAATCTCCACCTATCCTTCCCTTGATTCTTTCTGAATTGGTATTATGATTTTTGAGTTTTACACATTTTTGACTAGGTGACCTTGAGCAGAAGGGTTTGGAGAATAATTCTCAGAGAAAAAGGCCCACATTACATTTGCCAAAACAGTTGGCAAGGAAGAAAGGAAAATACATCTTTTGCAAAGGATACAGTTCAAAAAACACAGGGATTTTTAAAATTTCTCATCTGGAGTGGAAAAGAGGGTATACTTGGATCGAGAGTTGTTTCATTCCACTACTAAATGAAGAAAGCCAAAAAAACCATTGATCTGCATTCAAGGGGACCCCTAAGTCTAGAATTTTGTTGAAAACTCTTGTACTAAATATTCAACTTCAAGAGAATAACAGTGAATTAATGTTATCCACATAAAGATAATTTAATCTGAATATTTGGGCTTCCCTTTACTGAGTTCTAGTGGTTTATTGGCTGCTATGTCAAATATATAAAGATGGACTGTTAACTGAAAAACAAGTGCTGTGAAGAGAAAGACTCCACGTGCAAAAGAGGAAACAGAAAAGAGGAAACACACCCATGATACCTTGACCATGTTTCAGAACAAATACTCATGAATGTATTCACCTGTCTTGTGTTATAGCTTACCTAACAGTATATCTATGTGTATGAATAACAGACACATACAGAAATAGATGTACTTTTTCTGTGTGCCAAAACAGTCACACAAAAAAGCAACACCTCAAATTCATCTTCTAAAATTTCACTTTCTGAAATGTGTTGTGGGTCAAATTCACCTACTAATTCCAATGCTTAGTATTGGACTTAGAGTAAGGATGTTCTTGTATGATATTGTCAATCATGAAATTTTATAAATATTTTTTGTTTTGTTATTCTGTGTCTTCCAGTGAGGTTCCAAGCATAAGTCAAATTACGAAAGTAATTGCAGATTGTAAAAAAAGAAATAATTAGTTTTGTAACAGAAAATATTTCTGTAGTTTGTGTAGGTTGTTAGAGCCAATTTTAACTTCATTAATCGAAGTAGTTATTCAGCATACATTAATTCAGTACCCAGAATTTAGAAGTGGCAACTAATCAATAAAAATAAATGAATATTGATATTGCAGGACTTTTGCAATATAGTATTTATAGTACCCCTGAAGCAAGTTAGATCTTACATTAAAAGATCAATAAACTAATGCAAAGGCTAACGCCTTGCATTCAAAAAGTCTTGGTGTCAGGGGATAAGGGGAAGGAAGCTAAATATTTATTCCTTTATTTCTGATGAGGTTGCAGAACTTTTGTAAGATTGAACCGGGGACATTGATTACCTTTCCAGTAGAGTCCAATGCTATTTTATAATGTTTAGTCAACATCCATATATTAGAAAAGGGCTTCCTCTTCCCTAATGTTTCAGTACTCCAGTATGTTGTTCACTAAAAGAGAAAGATAAAACATTCCCTTTTTAATCAGCAAGAACATAGCTCTTTAAACTTTACATGCTGCTGAACTCACTGCTTTCGAAATGAAAGGAGAATTATAGTAAAATCAGATTGTTTTCACTAAAGTAAAATAAACAAATGGATGCAAATACCATGCTAAATAACTTAGTACACAAACTTCTGTAACAGCTATCCAAAATCTTATGGTCAGAACCTTGATCAAATGCTAGATTTTGTCTAACAAATATAATATAACGTAATGTGTGGATACACACACACATATAAAAAACTTGTATTAATGCAAAATTGTATTTAACACTCAAGTACTTGGAATTTAAAAGTAGGAGTGTTCATATTGAGAGATTTGGACTATTTTTTACATAAGAACATATGAAAAATAATTGAGTTTTTGCCTCTGAAACATATGACCTGATAATGCAACCTCAAAATAAGTATGACTTGATGAAAACCACTTAATTTAAAAAAACTTCTTCACTTTCAAATTACTGTTTTCACATTTTTCATTAGCTTAAATTTGGCTTGAAAACTGACAAATCTGATACTTTACTACTGTAATATATGTATTTTACTGCTGTATGTGAAAAGAGAAGGAAAAGAATACAGAAAAATTTAACTAAATGAATGTTTCAGTAATTTCACCCCCAACAAAACATTCTCCCCAGAGTTTAAAGCAGAATGTTTAAATCAAAGTATTTTCAAACTTTTCTACCAAATATATTTCAGCCTTGCATACTCTCCAGACCATTTGTCTTCACCTGAATTTTTATTTTCTGTTTTGTTGTTTTTTCTCAAAACCTTGATTCCAAGGTTGATTTGTTCAATAGTAAGGGCAACTTATTAAGGTAACAGGTCTCTAACATCATGAGCTGCCTTCCATTCCACTCTACGAAGCTGGGTGAGAGATTTTAAATCTATCTCCCCCCCATTAAAGCAAAAAAGTGAGTCAGTGAGCTGGAGCACAGCAGAACAACTGCTGCAAGAACCTTTCCACCACAGAAAAGAGTCCTCACTCATGTTCCGGATTTTCATGTTGATATTTGTATAGTGTAATCCCGAAGGGACAAGATATGCAGAAGGGAAGGGAGATGCCTGCCTTGACCCTGAAGCATTCAATCTGTAAAGCCTTAAGGAACATACAGATTTTGGCAGAAGACTTCTGCTTATAGATAAATTCCAATGTATTGGAATTGTGCACATTTTAAAAAACAGAGTAGCTGTCAAACCCTAAACAATATGCATCTGTAATCCTTCAGCAAAAGAGTTCTTGTTGTTGGATTTGTTGGGGTTTTTTTAAGAATCAAGATTGACACCACTGACCTCGCCCTCCTAATTTTAATGAACATTGTAATCTGTCTTTGAAAAGGCCACTTCTGTTTAAATAAAGACTTTAAATTCATGTCTGGAAATAACGTAATCGAAGTAACAAGAATACAGTCTTTGCTCAAACTTCCAATATTTCGACAAGATATAAGAGCTGATTCTGTTTCTAAATAGTGGTACTGAAATTAAGATTGATGAGTAAGTATTAGAAGAAAATAACTTTGAGTTACATGCAGTAGCTTTTAATTGCATCATTTAAATTCTTAAGCATTTCAATTTTATATTCATTCAGGGTTTTGCATAATTAATTTGCACATTTCCAGAACGCATTAGGATGAAACTTTTAAATGGATGGATGGTTATTAATGGATGATATAAATATATTATTCATTATTTTTGGTTGTCATTGTAAATTGCACCGAGTACTTCTGAATGAATATTAAATTCAACATCATCCCCTGAATTCAAAAGCAAAATGCATCCTCAGTAATAATTTGTTGAAATATAGAATACTTCAGGTGTCATTTCATAATAAATACTCTGTAACAAAATGTTAAAATTTGTTAATGTCACACTTTCCTTCTCTCTGTAAAACGGCAGGATCACCCAGGCAAAACTGAATTTCAAGTAGTCAACCTTTTCAAAGAAGTCAATGCCAGGCTGATCTAGTCTAGTCCAGAAATAGATAAATTCTCAAAGCTCTGATTAACTAAGCAATATCTAATATTTGTAGGCCAACTGAATGCTATGGTAGGGAATAATTGCATTTATACCAAAAAGTACCAGAGAACATGCATGAGAAGATGGCCACAGAGAAATTCCATTAACTAAGGAAGAAAAGGAAAAAGGTAGTCGAGCTAAAGGCCAGGAGCGCTCTTTCAAGAGCTATTTCCAGCAGGTGACACAGATATTCATGAACAATTCTCATTAGTTAGAACTCAAACACTCTGTAAATGTATCTCTTTTTAACCCTTCAATTCTAAGCCTGTGTTAATCATTACTACTCTGCACAAAATAAATGAAGTAATATCCTGAACAGCAGACTGGAACAATTAAAAATCCAATTAAAACATAAGCTCTCTTTAAATGCTAGAAGAACTGGAAAATGTTTAAAACCATCGTATTGATGGTATTTAGTGATGAAGTGATAAGTACCAGCAAACAGCAAGACACTCAGTAAGTAGACTCATATCTAACGAGTACTTCCAAAAGGGTTGATGACACCATCTGCAAGGGAGAACTGTAGGTACATATAGTTAGGAATACATTGCCAAAATAGCATAGAGAAATCTCAGAGATTGCTTGAATGCTGTTTTTCAATTTAGTTCATTGTTTATAACTATTTGTACGGGATCTGGCTGGGATGAAGTTAATTTTCTTCACAGCAGCCTGTATGATGCTGTGTTTTGGATTTGTGACTAAAACAGCGTTGGTAACACACCAGTGTTTGGGTTGTTGCTGAACAGTGCTTACACAGCATCGAAGGTTTCTCTTTCGCCCACTTGCCCCCCGCAGTGAGTAGGCTGGGCTGCACAAGAAGCTGAGAGGGGACACAGTTGCTGCAGCTGACCTGAACTGACCTAAGCGACATTCCATATCATACAGCGTTGTGCTCAAAAAGGAGAGCTTAGGGAAAGGAGGAGGAAGTGATGTTCATGGTTATGGTGTTTTGTCTTCCCAAGTAACTGTTATGTGTGCTGAGGCCCTGCTTTCCAGGTAGTGGCTAAGCACCTGCCTGCTGATGGGAAGTATTGAATAAATTCCTTATTTTGCTCTGCTCGCACATGCAGCTTTGCTTCACTTACTAAATTGTCTCTATCTCGACCCACGAGTTTTCTCACTTTCGCTCATCCAATTCTCTCCCTGTGCTGCTGAGGGGTGGATGAGAGTGACTGGGTGGGTGCTTAGTTGCTGGCCAGGGTCAACCCACTACCCTATTTCAATTGGAGATTTTTAAAAATCTTTTATATAATGTATGCCTAGGAAAGGAAGATGCATCTTTACAGCTTTTGGCATGAACAAATCGGAACTGGTTGTTACGCTGTCCCAAGGATCAAGTCGCATAATGACAACAATTTTGTTTGCTATCTTAATCAAGCAGATCTCTGTTAGGTATCTTGATCCTGAATGATTATTGAACAAACACTTCCGTTACTAGTACTACTCCCTCCTTGTTTGATCCTAAACTGAGGATTCTTGAAAAGCCATGATACACATATGTAGTGAAGAAATAGATCCTTTGAAATTTTTACTAATCATGGATGGACTAAATGGACTCGGAGAAGTCCATTCCCAAGAGCTAGGGAATTAGTTACCTCAGAAACAGCAGGAGACTTCTCTGGTTGCCATTGTTCTGCATAGAATGGTAGAGCTTGTGTGGACCATACTATTATCTGAAACAGCATCTCCAATTTAATGCTAAGGCATTTACATTTAGTTTTTCATATTCAGCTAAGCAGATCATAATTGCAACATATGATGTTATAATAAAAAATAGGGGAAGGAACAGAACAGTAGCAAGTCCATAATGTTTCCCAAAGAGCAAAAGCCCTTCAGAAAACCCTTTTCCTTTCCCAGATTTTATCTTCACCTAAATAATCTGATATACCTACATGAATTTATTTCATTTAGTTCTGACGGAACAAAACATTGTAGTAATGCTACTCAGCAACCTGTTGGGAGGCAGCCTGAAGATCCAGGCCCTGAAGTTACTTAATATTTCTAGGTAGGTTTAAAGGCAGATACACAGCAAGTGGAGAAAAGAAATGATATTTTAAAAGAATACGCCTTGAACTAATGTTTTCAGACTTACAATTAAATGACAGGAGGACAATCATCCATGTGGAAATTATCCCTTCCAGTACAGTAATGCAGAAAAGGAAAACAAGCACAGAAATAGAATGGCAGTATAAGGAATATACTGGCATGACTTACTTTAGAAAAGGGCTAACGAGAAAGTAAGAGGCTGATGCTGAACCAAGCTTCACAATCAGAAGTAATTTTTAATCCTTTTATGTTATACAATCTTTAATGAATGGAGAATTATCCTTGTACTGCTAGTTTTGTGCCCTCATTTTTCTCTTCTAGATGATGGCCAAATATTTCCATGAGCTGTCACTTTCTAGCTGATTAATCAATCAAGCAGTTTTGCATCTACATAATCAAACTAAGTAGTCCTTCAGAAATTTTCTATGCGACTGATGGCCTCGGTACTCTGGCTGCAGTGAAAGCCTTTTACTCATGAGTGGCTTGTATAGCTTTAGCAGCCTTCATAGACTTCCACAACTAAAAACAACATGCTATTTATTACATTTCTAGTTTTTACTTCTTTTCCTCCTTTTGACACCATCTCTTACACTTTCCATTTCTATACTCCAGTCTTTTAATTACATTTATAAGGAGAAGTAAAGACACTGGGTTTCCCAACCCTTGAAATGCCTTTTCTATGGGAATAACCAGGATAATCACTTGGTCAGTAAAGCAAGCCAGGAACAGAACCGAAATGCCCTGAGTCCTACTCCAGTTCTTGTTACGTTGCACAGACTGAACAAATGATAAAGCACAGCCTTTTTCATTGAAGAACCAAATGCAAATGTATTCAGTGAAAAATCATGTTATATAATTGACTGTTGCGTAAATCCCAAAGTGATTTAGGTGATTCATTGTGGGATTTTGGGGGTTTTTAACCCTTGCAACTGAGTCCATTATCCTGACCAGTTTAATTTAAATTTCTTTTTTCTTTCACTTTTAGGAGATCTGCTTTGTGACTGCCAATACAAAATATAAACATGAATTTTCTTGTACTTTCAGGCTTTGTTCATGAGCTAGGTACTGGCCTCACAATGCCAAACTCATTCTCAAAGCACTTGCTGCTGGTTTCCAGCATCTTGGCTAGTCATGCAGTGATAATTTCTAATTCCAGCTCCTGTTGATTGATTACACTGCATTGGTACAAAGCCAGAACACCCTGAATCCTATCCTATCTTGTCCAAACCTGATTTCCTGATCCATCTACACAATTTACAACGAGGTACATACTGAGTTGCCAAGCATAGAAGTCTGCCCTGCATGCCTGAGGAGGAGGAGGTCTTACTGATCATCCCTCTCCTAGTCCCTGCTGGGATGAAAACTACCTGTGTCACACCATTGAACTGAATTAATCAGACAGCTAAAATAATAAATGGAAATAGATGTTTTGAGCTCATGTCCATGAATTACAAATAGCTCAATACTATTAAATTTTACACATCACATATTCTTTAGCTATCTAAAAGTTGCCTCCTCTTGGCCTCAGTCTGGGATAACATCTGGCTGAAAAACAATTTTCTTACAGGTGGATTGGCCCTTAATTTTCAAGACAGAATGTGTTACTGATGCTCTTGTAAATGTGTAGTCCATTACAGCAGGTAATGAAAAAACCATCTGTCTATGGTAGTAATCTCCAGTGAAAGCAACCTCACATAAAAGTTCATACTCTCCCACTGGATGCTTTAATGAAAAAAATAAAGCAGCAGGAACATAATTCCTAAATACCTCTTGATTCTCCAAAATAAAGAAAATCAGAGAGGCCAAATGCACTCTAGAGAAGCAGATCACCCATCTAAATAAGGCATTCTGCTACAGGACAATTGTTCACTTTTCAGAGGAGTTGGCAGAAATTTATCTGTGAGGTCCAGTCTAACGTTTATGAACTACCAGTCAGCGTCGCATCTTAAAAATCTATTGTTAAGTGTGTAGCTGTTGGTACCAAGTCAGCTGCTGATAAGGAAGTAATTTAAAGAAGTCAGCCTGATTCCAAATATACAGAACAAAATCTATACTTTAAAAGTACATGAAAATAAAAAAGTTGTATTTTCATGTGAACAAAAGAAAATATCATTCTTAGATAGGATTTGTTTTGTAGAAAAACATAATTTTTATAGGGGATACAAAACAACCTATTCGGTGCTACCAGGAAAGTGATGAGTCTACTAATATCCTCAAACCATGAAACCTCTCAAGTACAATGATAGCGATTGGCTTATGGAGCCCTCTTAAAAGCCAAAGACCCTGAAAGAATAAAAAGCCAAAATATATTAAGAGGTACTATGAGAAACATAGGACATATATATCCCTTACCTCATGAAGAAAAAGGAAAACCAAAATATTGACTGAGATTATCAGTAACAGTGTACTCACTCTATATTTTTACTTAAAATCAGAATTAGGTTATGTACATTGGATTTTGCCCTGAACTTTAAGGGCAAAATGAATTTTGAGTATTTTACTGAATATTAATTGCCTGAATTTTAAGTCAGTTGAATCCCTCTAGAAGTGGACCACTTAGATTAAACTAAGAATGAAAGCTGAATGATACAGTGTTAATGGTGATCTTGCTGCCCCTGTTTTTTTTTTTTAGGTTTTCCTTCTTCTGTCATGTGCATGTCATTTCTCTTTCCTTTCTTTTTCAAGTACTATTGCATCCATCATCCCCGCCTGATCTTCTAGGAACCTTTCAAGTATGGAACTGGAGCCAGAGAGCTGCCAAGTCTATGTTTAGAGCCGAAGCCAATCTAGCTACAGTGAAGAGACAACCGTCTGGCTGCAGATGGGCAGAACTGGCTAAGTTCCACCATTAACATCTCCATGCGCAGTATGCTGAAGGGTGAATTGAAAGCTGATTTTAACTATCATACTTCTCTGAGAAATAAAGTGGGACTGAAAACTAAACACAGAGAAGGGCTCTTCTATTGTCTTTGCATACAAAACGGGAAGATTACTGGTTTTCTCTTTGCGAACGCGTAGATTCCTGACACGCAGATTTGCATGGGCCATGATGAGAATCATTTACATGAGGTTATGAAAACGCTGATAGCACTTCCTGACATCTGAAAGTCACTGAGACAAGTAGAATTTTAGCAAAGAGGAGATACCAGATATGCCAAAAAAAATGGGAGTTCCATGTCTGTAGTGCCAAATATCTTGCGCAGTTCTAGAGATCAAAGAATTCTGTAATGCCATTTCTGCAGAGCGAATTTCTATGCTCTTGGTTCAGCTGCGAAGTGATGACACAAGAACAGAATTTGGGCCAAAAACTGCAGTGCACAGACAAAGCCTGAGTGAATGCAGAAAACGTAAATTCTAATAGTGCTGTAATTTACATTGCTGTAATTTACATTTTGCTGGGTCTCAGTGTGTTTTAAAAATTAAAAAACCCTCTGCAAATTAAAAAAACCTCTAAAAACAGTATTGAGCAGACAAGGGAGTAATCAGTGGGTCACTACCGAGAAGAAACATAAGAAAAAAGGCAAGGAAAGCCTCCACTGAGCAGAAATGATCAGTGGGAAATCTGAATTGAGCCTGTTATGGTTTTTGTATCTAGCAAATGTACTCAGCAGACTTAAGCTGCATTACTACTGTTAACCTGCATGGGTAGTAGTGTAGTGATAAAACAGTTACAGGTTAAGTCTTCATACAAAAGTTACCTCGCTAAGACTTTCCCAAAAAGCCTTTTCTGACTACAACTAGGAACCCCCAACATGGAATTCAAGAACAGGATTTCAAAAGAATGTTACAAAGCCATAAGGTTTTTGATAAGCAGTGGTAGATTTACTTTGCAATACATGAATTTTGAGCCAATTTTTGTTTTCTTCTGTTTTATTGTGTTTTCATGAATGAAAAGCAGAATTTTAAAGCCAGTTCTCAGTATAGGGCTGTTCTAAAGGTCATTCAGAACTTGAGACAATCTTTGGGTTCAAAAATAGCAGCTGAATACCTAATATCCAGATGATGTATTTTATAAATTCCCCTCCTTTTCCTTGCAATGGAAAAAAAAAAAAAAAGTGACTCATTGCTATAGCTACAATCAATGTAATATACCTGAAATACACATTTGTTTAACTTGTGCTTATATTCAGTAAGATGCTCATGGTATTCTGTATTACAAATGTCACGAGAACTTTCCCCTGTAATTAGATGAAAATCATAGTCTTGACCAGGTAACTTCTTCTCTGGGAACTGTTCAAATCTAGCGAGAACCTTTTTGAAAATATACTGAAGTTATTTAGAATGCCAGGTTAGCAATATACAAGCAAGAAAAACAAGCTTCATTTTCTTCCCACACATAGACCACAGTAAACTTCTTTAAGAGTGAAGAATCACCACAGATTTTTTTTTTAAATAGGCTTGTTGCTTTAAACTAGAAGCCTTACCATCTGTTCTATACTAATTAAGAATGCAAAGAGAACACGTTTCACAGTTACATCAGCACATAGTAAGATTAAACTGTTTGAATGACTAGGTAAAAGCTTCCCATGCTCGTACAATGATATTTCCAGCTGTGTTTCCCATGTTCATGACATAAATAAGGAAAAATGATACCCTAGATATCATGGAAGTTTTACAGTTACTACTTACTTACTTGTATCTGCTATTAGATACAATGATGTGTCAGCTTAGGACTGCAGTTCTCAGGGCAGGTATTTTCAAATCAAACCTAAATTTTAACTATGCCTTCAAAGTTATTCATTTGCTCAGACACCTTGTCTTTATGCAGGCATTCTTAGGCACTCTGATTTTAAGGAATACTGCAGTTGCAAAGGCAATGTTCTCAAAAGGAAAGCCTGGGAATGCATGATTGCTATATCTAAACCATCTCTTAGGGTTGAACAGCAACTTCACTGCTGCCTCTGAAAGGTAATTTTCAATTCTAAAGGATGCTGATTGAAATCTAAAACTATTTACAAAAGGTTTTTAGTTCTGCATTCAGCATTGACTAGATTGAATAGCTTCTACCATTTTAAAATGCCCTAACTTAACTGTAGTTGTGTCAGTTTGTTCTTTTGAATCTGGACCAGGAACTCAGCGCAAAAGTGAAGAGAGAGTATCAAGAACAGCTTAAATTTATTTAGAAATAGAGCAACTGCTTACGGCGAAAGAATCTATGCAATAATATCATAGCTACCTTAGCTAAAATGAAAACTCACTACTGGCAATGAATGTGAATCATACTTACTGAGACACTACTTTTATTAATATCTGTGAAATTTAACAGGTGCTGAGGAATGCTTAGGTCAGAAAATGACATCTGGCTGGTGATAATCATAAACAGAAGTATTCCTTTAAAGAGTAAAATTGAATGTGTCTGAATCTGCAAAAATCACAAATGCAGAATATAATGGGTGAAATATAACAGATTTAAGAAGTAATCAGAAGTAAGAACAGATATTCAAATACATGAAATGCAGTCAGACTGAAATAAAAAGGATGGGTTTGCCAAACTGTAAGAGAAAAATGGGACAAGTGAAAGAATTCCTTGTCTTTTATTAAAGATGAGATACAGTGAGATTCTTCAACAAAGCATCACCGGGTCCATTAGGCTTCCACAGACTGCTGTTGCTTCAGATTGAAAATGGGAACAGCTATGGTTTGAGTAAGAAGATTTGCAAGCCATGTATAAGAAAGTTTATAGAATCATCCAGACTTCTGACTATAAACCAGTCATTAAATGTGCAGGAGATGGAAAACAGACTGCACATTTAAAAATGTATTCTTTAAATTACTTAGAAAAGCAAACACTGCATAAACTAGCATTCAGTGTTGGAGACGCTATATAAGGTTTGAAGGGAATTGTCAGTTTTTGCTTTTCGCTGTTTCTTCAGATTTTTTAAATACCATTTCATATTTTATAAACATAACTTGCTTTATAAAAAAATCCTCAGAATAAAGTGGCACGCATTATATATATATCAATCCTTTCTTTTTAAAGTTTCATATCAATGCTGTTATGTTTCCCCATTCTGCTTCAACAATTACCTATGTCAAAAATATCAAATGCACTCACAGCGTTTCTCTGCTGGAGCGTCTCTTTGCACAGCCTTGATAAGCTTTTGTTTTCAGTCTCTGTATATTTCTGCCAAACTTACTTGGACAGAGAATCTAGTCATGCAGGCTTAATAAATGATTGGTCGTCAATGTTTTTTGTTGTAATTACTCACTTGCTGTATGTTAGGTTGCTGCAGTTATGATTTAGCTTAGACATCTTCGAGATTAAAGTACTGTATTTTACACTGAGGCTGAACTAAAACAAATTATGCTGCTTGAAGTGCAGCTGGGTGAGCGGGGCCATTGGAGGCAGACAGCTAGGCTTACTGATGGTCCTGCTCAGCCCTTGTAACTCGGCACTTGGCCAGCAACCTGGTTTTAAACGGCTTCTCGTGCTGACCCACCTGCTACGGGCGTTTGAGGAACATTGGCAAAGATTCTCCTAAAATGACGTGTGGAAGTTTGAAAAAGCCCGTTTGGCATTTGTGTTAAATGGGACTTTTGGAGGGTGTATTATTTACTCTGGTTTGGGGGGGCTGAGGGGGAGAACCCCACAGGGAGGACAGATACAATTTGGCAGCCCTGTCAGGGGGGTGGCCTGGGGCCCCACAAGGCTCTGAGGGGGCGTTTGGGTGCACTCCAGAGAAAGCCTTCAAACCAAAAAAACCCAAAAAACACAAAAAAAAAGAACTTGACCACTGATAATTAACTTGTCAAACACAGCCGACCAAGCAGACAGGCACTTGAAGACTCTAGGCACACTGCTCCCCGAGGCCTTGCCGGTAGCTCCTTACCTACGTCAGGGACGGCAGCTCCCCGCCGCGCCGCCAGGGGGGGCGCCAGCCGCGCCCCCCCCGTCTGTGCAGCGGGCGGTGGAGCCCATAAGGGCCGTACTGAGGTGCGGCCGGGGAGCTTGCTGCTTGGAGTTTTCTTGTCAGGTTCGTGGGTCTCCTCTTACTGATAACGCAGTATAACTGGGAGGGATTCCCCCTTCCGCCGTCCTACTGCCTGAGGAAGAAGCAGCTGTTTGTTTGTTTGTTTTTAGAGGGGGTAGCGCTCTGAGCAGCTGGTGATCCTCTCAGCGTCCAGGTCGCTTTGCTTTCGGCCGTGTCCCTGACGAACGTGCGAGGTCGCTCGTTGCCTTCTGCCTGTGGTTACGGCTATAAGGGTGGGTTGCCTTTTGGCGCTCGTAGCGCCCTGC
>NW_008824233.1:1333628-1337726 GCF_000699105.1 Pygoscelis adeliae | reverse complement strand
GTTTTCCTTATCTGTTGGCAGAACTTCCCCCCCCACCCCCCAATAAACTTGACAGCAGGATGCTAATAAAAGAAAGGCTATTACTAAAGCGTGTTTCTGTTGTAGAAGAAAACAAGTTCATTATTTTGTTTTTATCAGAGTCCAACATCCCTTAAGGGAGTGGGATAGGTTTAAAGTAGCTATTAAAATTATTGCTGGGAAATGAAATTTGATTAAAAAAGCAGCAGCCCCATTGCTTTACGAAAGCGTTCAAGTAAAATAGTGCTGTTTCAGGCTGTTATTTGAGCTCTGTGTGCTGCTTTATTGAAGATAGCTACTTAAAATATTACAGATATGAAATGGAAAACTGTCCAAATAACCTTCTATTATTTGATATTTGAACAACAAATACAGGCCACTACAAGGTAAAAGACTTCCTTGTCCCATTAGTAAATGCGTATTATTTCTGTAGCACAAATGGGAATGACTGACACAGTAGTACTATGTTGTTTTTATAATTTTTATAATTTTTTTTTTTTAATTCACACTGTGCAACTTGGAAACTTGAGAAACATTGTTTTCTCACGGTTTTCAAGGGCATCCAGCAATCAGGTCCTTGGTGATGCATGATGTTAGGTGTCAGCAGGCACCAGCATAGAAAACGTTGGTATTCCATGCCTGGTTTTAAGATTCACTTCTGCAGAAATGTGTGAAGGAACAAAGCAAATACGAATAGTGATTGCGTCTTTGGTATACCAGTCATTTGTGTCCTCAGAAAGACAGTCTTTGCTAACCAATAACATGGAAAGATGAAGAACTCAGGGGTGTAAAGTGGCTTAATGCATTCTAATGTGGCTTCCACCATTATTAACACTGTTGAAACAGTTGATTTTGGATTAAACTGCCTAAATCTTCTTTGACCCTGTTACTGTCATTCATACAGCTCTTCTCCTGTGTGTATCGATACAGTCATGCTGATACATACATCCTGAATTACAGGTAGGCAGTCAGTGGTGCAGGTTTTTCTCCTCAGTTTTAGTCAAGTATGCAGAATCTTCCTCCTGGAGTGCTGCAGAATGAAAGCTGTGAAATTTCTTTAAAAATATGATAGTGTGGAATGGAAACTTTTGGGACAGTACTATTCCTTCTGGTGGTTAGAATTAGGCAGAGGAGAGTGTGCGCGTGTGTTTTGTTCGGGGTTTTTTGTTTGTTTTGAAGTGGGCCCACAAGTGTGAATGATTGTCATTTCTCCCTGGAACTGTGTCCTAAAGCCCACGTGTGAAGCTGTGGTAAATGTGCTGAAGACCAATGCTCTATGGCCACTTAAAGTCAGGACTGAAATACGCCAGCTTTTTGATGACTGATGCTAAATCCATAGTTAGCAGAGGCGGTAATAGTGCCTGTAAGGAAACTGAAATACTAAGGCAATCATTGCCTATAAATAAAAACTTCTGCTTACTGGCAGCCTGCCAGAGGAAAGTCTGTGGTAGCCCTTGACCCTCGTGAAGGTGATACTAGTGTAGTAGCGTAAGCTAGACGGGTGCTAGGAAGACCATATCCTGTATGATTTCTGTTCTACCAAAATGAATTACGCATCGTGTGATATAAATATTGTATTTACTGACCTTTATTTTGCTGAGTAAAGAAAAGTCTTGTTAGAGAGTAGGACAGTTGCTTGAAAGTAGAAAGTGTGGGTTCAGGTACCTGATGTGCCTACCTTAGACCAGGTAATTAAGAGTGGGTTACCCAAATCCTAGTTCTTGCTATGTGTTTTTAATAATAATAATTTTTTTTTTTAAAATTGGTTTTCTTCTGACATGAAATGAGAAAAATTCTACAACCTCAAAATTAAAAAAAAAAAAAAAGGTTAACTTTTATGCCCAATTCGGAAAGTATCTATAGACAAGCATCAGCTGGTGTATAAGATAAGTAACTGCCATTCACACAACAAATAGTAATCTTCCATAAAATAGTATTGCTGACTTCACAAAGGAAAGTTTCAGACATTGGCACCATATGTGTGTGTGTGTAAACAGTGCTTATGGCATCAACTAGAAAAACCTCCATGTTAATACTTGTATTACATAGATTTTACAGAATTCGGTTACGTTATGGACATAGGGAAGCTGCCAATATTTGACAATACCTGTATTTTGTTATGATCAGATCAAGCTTTTTGCACAAAGCTGAGTGAATGTGGCCAAGATATTTGGCTAATATGATAGATTAGTATACTTCAGTTTTTCTGTGTGCCTTTGTCTGTTGCAGCTTTTTTTAACAAATGGGTTTAATTAGTGATAATACTAAAAGTGAGACAAACTAGAATGCTCAATTCTTTGCTAGAAATTCTTGTTTTGCTTAAGTGGAAGTGTGAATCTATGTGAAAAGAGGAGTTGTACATACTTTTTCAATTCAGAGTGCATGTTGTTGAATAGCTCAGTTGACTATTGGGGAGAATTTTGCTGTGTATGTATTCAAGCCATCTTTTACAACCTCCGCTGGCCTTATACAGTTTTGAAAAAAGCACTTAAAATTGTGAGTTTGTCCCATAAAATTCAGAATAGCTGAGGCTTGACCCCTGTGCTTAAGTAAGAGTCTGTCTTGTATTTCCTTGCCTTATTCATGTTGTCATTTTGTATGTATTACAGGGGTTCTAGCGGTAAAGTCGCAGTGTTATTGTAAAACTTCTGTAGATACCATCTTCACTAGTTTTGGGTGAATGCTTGGAAGAAGAGGGATTTTTTTGTATTGCTGAGTTCTGTAGTAAAAAAGTGGTATTAGACAAAAATGTTGCTGTTTGTTTATCTGCTAGTCTTACTGTATTTGTATGTCAAGGATCATTTCTATGACCTATAGATAAATGTCTTGTGTGTATATATGTGGAGATGTAAAGGTATGAATAGACAATCACGGTACTTTAATTTTATGTGCTTATACCTCGTCAAACACTTAAATATTTCCTATAACCATGTTTTTACTTATCTATAAGCTACTTTGAACCTGCTGGAAATGACAGGCTATAAACGTGCAGAGGGACAGGAATCACAGCAAGGTCACCATATTAAAGGCTTGTTCCCAGCTCATTCAGCGGTTACTTGATTGTTTATTTATACAGAGTATAAATATGCCAGATTGTGGTGCCCAAGTTGGGTATTTTAACTACAAGATGTGAATATTAATCCTTTGTCTAGAATACTCAATTTCATTATATTGGCTGTGTGGTTGAATACACGGCTGTCATGCAGTCAACGTATCACCCTTTGTAAGATTTGCCTCATGATTGTGCATCTCAGAAGGAAAATATGCTTTATAAGATTCGGTAGTCTTTCTAAATCTATGACTTTCTAATGAATACTAGGTATTTTATTTACCCATTTATGTCTCATGGTAAATCAATTTAAAATTATTCAGGTATATTAAAGCAAAACCAGACCTCTTTAGTTGATCTGGTAGAGAAACAGAGATCAATAAATCAATAATGGAAATTCTCTCATTTTCTAAGTTTACTGTGTTTTAGCAGAACTACATTGTGTCATTCTGATTTCTATGATGAGAGGTTTTTAAGTCTGAAGTAGACCACAAGGAGTATAAAATCTCTTTCATATTTACAATTCTGTTCTATATTAATATTCATTAAAGCTGAAGAAAGATGACTTCTAGCTGAAATTGGATGCGGGGGGAAACATAGTGACAAAGGATGAGGAAAAGACTGAGGTACTTAATGCCTTCTTTGCCTCAGTCTTTAACAGTAAGACCAGTTTTCTCCAGGTGCCCAGCCCCCTGAGCTGGAAGACAGGGATGGGGAGCAGATGAAGCCCCCATAATCCAAGGGGAAATGGTTAGCGACCTGCTGCACCACTTAGACACAGACAAGTCTATGGGGCCAGATGGGATCCACCCACGGGTACTGAGGGAGCTGGCAGAAGTGCTCACCGAGCCACTTTCAATCCGTTATCAGCAGTCCTGGCTAACCAGGGAGGTCCCAGTTGACTGGAAGTTAGCAAATGTGACGCCTATCTACAAGAAGGGCGGGAAGGAGGATCCAGGGAACCACAGGCCTGTCAGTCTGACCTCAGTGCCAGGGAAGGTTATGGAGCAGATCATCTTGAGTGCCATCAC
>NW_008824233.1:1316511-1333158 GCF_000699105.1 Pygoscelis adeliae | reverse complement strand
GCGGCTGGAAAGCTGCCCAGCAGAAAAGGACCTGGGGGTGTTGGTCAACAGCCAGCTGAACATGAACCAGCAGTGTGCCCAGGTGGCCAAGAAGGCCAACAGCATCTTGGCTTGTATCAGAAATAGTGTGGCCAGCAGGAGCAGGGAAGTGATTGTACCCCTGTACTGGGCACTGGTGAGGCCACACCTCGAATACTGTGTTCAGTTTTGGGCCCCTCACTATGAGAAAGACATTGAGGTGCTGGAGCGTGTCCAAAGAAGGGCAACAAAGCTGGTGAAGGGTCTAGAGCCCAAGTCCTATGAGGAGCGGCTGAGGGAACTGGGGTTGCTTAGTCTGGAGAAAAGGAGGCTCAGGGGAGACCTTATTGCCTTCTACAACTACCTGAAAGGAGGTTGCAGCGAGGTGGGTGTTGGTCTCTTCTCCCAAGTAACAAGCGATAGGACAAGAGGAAATGGCCTCAAGTTGCGCCAGGGGAGGTTTAGGTTGGATATTAGGAAAAATTTCTTCCCTGAAAGGGTTGTCAGATTGGAACAGGCTGCCCAGGGGAGTGGTTGAGTCACCATCCCTGGAGGTATTTAAAAGATGTGTAGATGTGGTGTTTAGGGACATGGTTTAGTGGTGGACTTGGCAGTGTAACGGTTGGACTTGGTGATCTTAAAGGTCTTTTCCAACCTAAATGATTCTGTCATTGTATGATTCTAAGTATGCTGCCTATTTAGCACAATTTTTAGATTGAAGTTTTAGCTGGAAGGGTGGTAATGTCTGAACCTATGTGTGCACCAGACTTGATGCTGTGTCTTAAAACTTGTTTTGGTAACATCAAATAAGGGTGAATTTCTACTTGCTCTTGTTCTCCTAAGTTAAAGGAGAGAAGGCAAAAATAAACATTAAGGTAATGTTTATTTCGTACTTATCAACCAGTTGATAAGCATTTTCAGACTGATACTTAAAAAAACCTTTGTTTACTGGATGTAATCTATATTGAGCGAATACAAAAGAAAATAATTTGTTTGCCAAGAAAATAAATTACATGACAGAAACTAAATCAGCTCATTGTATTTTACTTCTCCTAGCTGATAGATATTTGACAGGACCCGTATTCTGTCTTGGCCACGACTAGAATACAAAAGAAAATGATTTCTTGTCTTTCATGGCAAATATTTATTAAGAGTATTCTTGTTATTTTATTACCTTATGTGACCTGAGCTGTTTAAGACCAGTGATTCTGAAAGTAACTTTTATTTGTAATTGCCTGAGCCATAACTGTCACCATATTCTCTGGCCTCTCCCAAGGCCTCAGCAATCCAGTCGTGAGCCCCCTATTCATGCTGCAAGCCATATTCCTTGGCCTTCCTGCAAAGACAGCACAATTTGCTCCTATGCAGTGAGGGGCACCCTACCTATTATCGTTGCCTGTTTGGTTCTCTAAAGCTCTGGGTACTGTCAAGATTTTTCTCCAGAGTGCAGCACAGACTGCACTTCTCCCTACTGCAGCCGTCTTTTTGCAGTCCAGCTTAACTGTTCTGGCTGAGCAAGGCAGGGAGGAAAAGGAAGCAGAGCCTCGTAACGTTTTTTTCTCATAGAACTACAATGGCATGTCCTTGCTATCCAGCTTAGCTCACTGTATTGGGTAGGAATCCTGTTGATGTGTGCACACGGAAGTGTCTATGCCTGAGTAACCTGGCCCCCATCCTTCTGTCCCCACAAGTTCAGAGTAAAAGCTAGTCTGTGTAGATGCCAGAGATGAGAAAAGTTAGGTGAACAGAGAGCGTGTTTGGGAAAAAATGAGAGAGAAGAAAGAAGGGAACTGGGAGATGAAAGCTAGATTCAAGTTCCTTCCACGTTTTCTTCTAAATTCCACATCCCTTCCACTTTCTCCCTCACGGTTTGAGAATATGAAGGTACAATACCTTTTTGTTTGTTTCCACTAGGTAATAAAAGTGCTGGCTTTGATAGACATTCCCTTTCTTATGACTTATTGTTTCAGTAACCCTACCTACAAAGGGTTAAGCAGCGGTAATACTGGGGTAGTGTCCTTGCCTTGAGGCAGCTTCCACTCCTCCATACAGAAGTCACCCAAGTCCCTGAATGCCTTTAGTCTCAGTAAGCATTTCCATTCTAGTGTTTCATAAGAAGAATGGAAGAATGCTAGGAGAAAAGGTCAAATGATAGAAAAGGTGCATTCATGGTTCACCGATAATGTGTGAATAATCTTGGGATCTGTAAACTTAACTACGCTGAGTTTTCGATTCTTAAAAAATTTCATGACTCAAACTTCTGTTCCTTCAGTGACTTCTACTTCACTTCTTGTTGAAGAACTAAAATAATGTTCACAGACTTTTGTGAAATTCAAGAGGTGCTCTCTTCATAGATAGCAAGTATTCAAGGTCTAAATTCATATAAATATGATAGTTTGTATAATCTCTTATTTACCCAGGAATATGGAAGAGTTGCATGAAATATAAACAGTAAAAAAAATTAATTGGTTCATCTATCCTTGTCTATATTGTGGGGATAGCCTGTAGCACTGTAATTATCTCATGCATAAAAATCTTGCATTCAGATAATTACACACTTATTCAACCCTAGTATAATGCATAAGACTATCACGATTAAATTATAGGACTAGATTAAATGTGAAATGCAAACTTTTAAAGGAATTGGCTAGCTCTATACAGGGGCATTATTTTATTCATCTGAAAGCATAATAAACCTTTAACTTCCACAATACAAATGCATCTGCATAATTGCTCACTGCTGTTGGGTGTTTTTCTTCCACAAGGCTGATCATTCTAGAATGCCTGAATAATAAAGCTTTTTCACAGTTTGAAAGAAGGTTGGAATAAAATTTGGCATGGTCTTAGTCCTATTTTGAACTCGGACAGGGTCTAAAATGGACAGTTCCATTTAGGATTAATAGGCAAATTAGAAATATACTTCAAGGACTGTATTGTTTAAGCATTCTTTGCTTGAGTCTGATTGGCACTAATTTTCCCACGAAAAATGGCACAAATTTTTTTGTAATCTTCTGCTATTAATTTGTCCTCTCTTACTACTGCCCCTCATTATTAAGCCTGGAATATATCTTTACATTAGGCTCAGTGATGTGCTTGAGTTTAGTAAGACAAATATGTGTGATTTATTTGCTAATTAACTTGCTTGTTACTTGTAATGGGAATATTTAGGAACTAATTTTAAGTGTAATATGTAGTAGTGTTTTTTTTCTGGAATTTCTTGTTAAGAAAGAATAACACATTGAATAGTGGAGGTACAACAGTTCTAGCTCGGACCCAGTAATTTGTGCTTCACTTATCTTTGTCTGTTGTACTTCCGTGTTATTTAGTAGAGATAGTTACTCATATTGCTCAGTTTAGAATACACTGTTTGAATAACAAGAGCCATAGTATATCACTTAGCAGTTTACTTAGAAGCAGGTTTTGTATTGTATACGTGCCACAGGGGAAAGCAAATCTACTGTAGGAATAATGGGCACAGAGAGGCTGATGTAATAAAGGAAGGGAAAAGAGACTACCTGCAAAAATCCTGATGAGTTTGTTTATTAGTCATTATATTTCATTATATGATATATACAGAGGGTTCCTGCCTGCGCTATTTTAATGCTGTTGTCCTTGTGACATTGACCTAATTGATGCAATAGAAGCCAGAGAACGAAGGAGGAAAAGCTTTCTAGGCAGGGTGTCCAGTATGAAATGAGTAGTGTCTACCTTGTACTGTGGTGAGAGGGGAGAATTTCTCTACGACGTTTTGGAAGAAAAACCACGTTCATTGCTGATTCTTGGGTTTCTGATGGATTACTTTGCATATTCAGTTTTGACATACAAAAAATAAATGGGAACTTCTCTGTTCAATTGTGTATCTCCAGGCAGCACGTTCCTTTTTCCTTGGAAAAAAGTTATTTAGACTTGAAGAATAATATCTCTTTGGTGTGGTTTAGGGCATTGTTTGCACAGAGTAGAGAAAGGGTAGGTCAGGGACATCATTATTTTCCCCCGATTCCTTCATCAGGACTCTTGAGAATTGCTGTCTAAAACTGTAACCTCATTTATATAATTTTCAAACCATTACAAAGTAAAAAATTTTTTTTTGTTTAATTGCTTTGTCATAAGCTAAAATGCTTTTGCTAGATCCTTTTTTTTTTTCTCCTGACATTTGTATTTTATGCTCATGTTTTGTACAAAAGCTGACACTTTGGCCATTTTGTTCTTTCTTGGCATCTTGAAGGTTTTCTATTAAAGGACATCATAGTTAGTCTCATGTTTCCTCAGGTACCTCTCTTCTTTGGTTTCACTTCCTTTGATTCCCCCCCGCCCCCGCGTTACAACAGATTACATCTGTTCTTCCCATTTACAGCTAACAAAGAAAATGTAATTCTGTTCAAATGACTCAAATTTCAAATTAAGGACAGCTAACTCTTCTGTTCTACAACTGAATGTGCCATAGTTATGAGTGTAACACTGGAGAGAGAAAAGCAGTTAGCAGTAGACCAGGTTGTGTGTCGTGAAGCTGTTAGGTTAAGAATAGAGTCAATGAATTTATTCTTTTTCTTAGAACAATGTGAAACAAACAGGGAGTTGTTTAATAAAAATCCTGTGTGGGCACATTGCAGAAAGGATCCATTATTAGTCTGTGTAATGAAACAAGTCAGATCCTGTTGAACAAGGTTGTACTCCTTTTTTTTTTTGTAAACTGTTTCCAGTTATTTCTCGCATCCGAGATGCTAAAATGCCAGTAAAAATTGAGTGGTCTGGAGTGGAAAAGACTTATTACAATATGATGCCTGCTTCATTTCCCTGTTTTTGCAGGGGTATTTGCTCCATTATTTTCACCTGAACAATGTTCAACCCAGTCATAAATAGCTCAAGCTATTGAGCTTGTTTCTTGACGCGTTAGTCAAACCTTTAGCGCCACGACTGTAATAAGGAGATACATTTGCTGAGGTAGCTGTAACTTTGTTGAAGTGCCACAGAAGACTTAATTTCTACTGAATAGAAGCATGTATTTCATTTTCATGTCTGATCTAAAGAACACCACTTCTAAATAAATATAAATTTGCCTGTCTTGTTACATCATCTTACCTTTCACTAAATCTAGGGTGAGCTCTATTTCGAGGATTTAAGTGAGTTGAAGTAATGTGTAAGACCATTTTTTGTCCCATTAATTAAAAAGAGCTTTACTTTCAAAACATACAGGATTATTATCGTTAGATGTAGGCCCAGTCCTGGTGAAAAAGTTTGAAATCGGAAGCATTGGAAGGAGTTTGTTAAAATGAGCAGGAGCCTTTCTTTTGACTGTATTGTGCTTTGGATCAGGTTATTTCTGTATGCATTCTAAAATGTAAAGTACTAGAAATTAACTCACTGTATGTTGTCATGTTTGTCCCTTGAATCTTCCAGTTGTTTGAAAACAAACTCCTGTTTTATTTTGACTCGGTCCAGAACTGACTACACTCTTTTAATTAAAAACAGCAGTAGAAATATGATTTGCACTTAAATATGAAATGGTCTTCAAATGCAGCTACTATAACAATTGGAAGGACAGTAGATGGTGGTACTGTAAATTGAATGAGATAAAAGGAAAAAGGTGGAAAATGCCCACCTTGTCTATTACTTGTCAGTTTTATATGCATGTCTGGTTTTAATTGGTTTGTTTTGTGGGTTGTTGTATACACACAATGAAATACAATATACAACTGTGTATTATAAACTATAGATGATAATCTTCTGTTGTAAGAAATAATGGACATACCTTATTACAACATCACCACTTACACATGGGTATGGAGTTTTCCAAGATTCTCTGCTTCTCTTGGTATCACCCAGCTAGCTGATAGAATATGTTCTGTACCTATTTGTGTGTCTAAAACACCAAGTAGGGTAAAAGTTTTTAGCTTCTCACTGGGTATTTGAGTGATGGAAGCAATGTTTTGTTGGTCATAATGTTACTTCACAGTATTCCTAAGTTCTTAGTGTATTTTTGTTTGGATTTCCTAGTTGTCTGGTGTGTTTTAGGTTTTACATGAGATTGTATTAGAACTTATAGCAAAGTACTGTAAAATTTATGGATAATCACAATTCTTTGGATTTCTTGACTCAAATTATAATGTTAACATAGCAGCCTACGTAATCTGTCATGATGTATTACACATAAATTTATACCTGTAGAAGTGGGAAGTACTTTGTTGCATTGTAAGGGCTTAGGAGTGTTTTGATTTTAAAGTAGTTATACAAATTTCTATTTCATTTCCATGAATCCATGCTTTGAAAGAAGAGATTTTTTTAGTATATATATCCACATCTCTCTCTCTCGAGGTCAATAGTCAATACATGGACAGAGTGGAAGTTATTCTGAAATTAAGCATTTTTAATATTAATCATAACAGACAATCAGACCTAAAGGTAAAGAGGGTATCGTGATACATGTGATCATATAAAAAAATGCATGCAAGGGTGACTATCAAAACTGTAATAAAAATGGACTGCTAAAATAGGCAAGGCATTGAAGTACTTTGTAAAATTAGGAAGTAGGGTATGTTTACGGATGTAAACAGATCAAATTGAACAGCAGTCTAGCATTATCAACTACCAGAGAGTAGACTGGTAGCAGTAATTTTAGATTTTCAATAGTACAAGCAACATAATTGCAGTTGGAAAGATAAGGGAGGGAAATGAGCAGCAGAGATCACAGCCTCATCTGATTTAGGATTATAGCAGATATGAAAGTTACAGGGTACAGACAAAATAATTTCAGAAATACCAAGTTCAGTAAAAATGGAGAATAGTGTGCAATGCCGTAAGTCAAATGGGAAATCCTTGAGAGGCCCAGGGTTTGGCATTATTTAAAGCAAGAATTCAAATGCAAGAATTGGAGGTCTTGTAACCAATCTATGAGTAAAAACAATCCTAAAGAATGATGATCTGATGAAAGAGAAAGATGGTGACCATAACTTCTGTTACAGCAATGATTAACTTCTATCTTTGTTTCCACTTGCTCGGGGAGATGTGCAAGTGTTCAGGTCTTTAAAAGGAGGAACACAGATGTGTATCATCAAGAGGGGGCTCCAGGCTGTGCATCTGGGGTGGATGAAGGCTGGATGTTTTGAGGCTCTCATATGAACAACTCGTATCTGAGAGTCAAATTTTTCTTTTTTGAAAATTGACATAGTTGTAACTAACTGATCCCATTCTTCAGTAGAACAGTCTTTTCCTGATGTGAATATTATATTGCTTTTCAGGTGTTCTTTACATTGCTGTGTCACTGAAAGAAGCTGACCATCCCCTAGGTGTCACAGATCAGGTGAATGAGCTCCTGTGTGAACTTTCAGTCTCTTTTGATATAGAGCTCTTGTAGGAAGAATGTGACATGTTTAAATTATACTGCTGAGTTCTGGTGAGCTTTGGCTTTGAGGATCTACTTCAGCAACTTAGAGTAGTTGTAATGCTGCCCACCTAGACCTTAGCCTAAATCAAAGATGTGTGCCTAAGTATTTGCAGTGGTGATTATGAGATATTTCTTGCTATTGAAAAATACTGAGACTGGGTGTAGTACTCTTTGAATGCAGTCTCTGCAAGAATGTTTTAAAAATAAATTATTCTTTCTATCACAAAAGAAACTTTATACAAAAATTGTAATGCTTGCCAAGATTTTCTTAAGTTACTGATTCTGATGATCAGTTTTCAGTCAAGATGAATGTCTGAATGCTAGAAGACATGATGAAGTCCTACCAGGATCTTGGTGGGTTTTACAAGAAAATATTTTATAGTTAAAAATATAAAGTCTGTAGTAAAAGTAGCTTGTCCTGCAGCAATCTCCACTACAATTAGTTGTCATTAGTAATGCAGTGTTGAAAAAGTTTGAAGAAATCCAGAGCATTAATATTTTATAGTTGCTAATATGCTTTGATTTCAGTTCCCATTTTCCTACTTGAGCAAGGGAAAAGTGGTTTTGAACAGTGCTTTTCCACGAGTAGAGAAATACTAATCATTTTCTCAGGAAACCCTCATGGGAAGTTGCATCTTAGCAAAGCTTATTTTCAGGCTTCTTTCTCATTCAGGTTTGTTCTGATTAACATTGCATGAGCCTTTTGCTTTAAAGTCCACGTGAGAAATCTTGGTCTGCCAAAGCCTGGGGCAAAAATTCCCTGGTTATATTTGGAATTAAATCCTGACCCTATTACTAAGCAGAGGTTTGACAAATGCCAAAGCGCTGAAAGATCAGAACACAAAAGCTCCTTCCACATAACCACTTTCTAAGAGCTAATAATGGGAGGTTTTTTCTCCACTGTCTGGAGGCCATACAGCCTAAGAATATGTGCACCTGTTTTAACTTTTGATAAAGTAGTCTCATTGACTTTGGTGATGACTCACAATGGTTGATACAATTTGCTGTGGTTTAACCCAGCAGGCAGCTACCACACAGCCGTTCGCTCACTCCCCCTCCACCAGTGGGATGGGGGAGAGAATTGGGGGCGCAGGGAAATAAAATTTGTGGGTTCAGAGAAGGGAAGTTTAATAGGACAGAAAAGGAAGGGAAAATAACAATAATAAGGATAAAAGAATATACAAAGCAAGTGATGCACAATGCAATTGCTCACCACCTGCCGGCCGATGCCCAGCCAGTTCCTGAGCAGCGGTCACCACCCCCTGGATAACTCCCCAGTTTATATACTGAGCGTGACATCATATGGTATGGAATAGCTCTTTGGCCAGTTTGGGTTGGCTGTCCTGGCTGTGCCCCCTCCCAGCTTCTCGCTGGCAGGGCATGAGAAGCTGAAAAGTCCTTGACTAGTGTAAGCACTACTTAGCAACAACTAAAACATCGGTGTGTTATCAACATTATTCTCCTGCTAAATCCAAAACACAGCACTACACCAGCTATTAGGAAGAAAATTAACTCTATCCCAGCTGAAACCAGGACACAGTTTAACCAGTAAAGGAAATTACAGTCTGTCAAATCAAAATGAAAGGGGAAGAGAATATTTTTTTCTGTATTTCAGAGTAGAGCTGAGGCAAAGAGAGATTTCTGCTTACTCTGCCACTGGATGTGCATAAGCAGGAACCTCTCTGTGAAGACCACCACCAGAAGCCAGAGTCTTTGTGAAACTGCAGAAACTGAGTTGTAGATACGGTCCTAAAAAACTTTCTTACAAACAGACAGAAAGTTTGTTTGAAGTCAGTAGGTATGAGTTAGTGGCAGAAATAGTCCGAGAATATTGGTTTGTATGTGATTAATTTAGTCCTTGCAGCTATTTAAAACATTTCCTTTCTTGCTGTGAATTTTGCATTGATTTAGATGACTTTGAAATAGTATTAGCTCTGTAATAATTACCTATTCTGATCACCAATAAAGGAATTAATCTTATGTCTTACCATAATTTTAATGAAGTGATGATTTCATAGCTCTTTAACTGGAAAGAGTTAGTAAGGCACCGTTCATGGGATTCTGCTGCACCCATAAAAAAGGCTATTTCTTTGAAAGATAGAAATCCTGTTTCTCTGAATAGCCATTGAAACTAGAATCCCTTCTCACTGCAGTGGTAACTACAGCATATAGTAATAATCTCATTGAAGTCAGTGTTGCCTCTTCTAGGTCATAAGATGAACGTAATGTTTTGGGATATGTTCTTGTTAGAATTTGAAAACCTCAAATTAATAATTTGATTCTAATAAAATCATTTATGTCATGTTTGCATTATGAAAGCTTCTGTTTCTCTGGTTATTGCTATATGACACTGTTTCTTCATCTGCCTGTTCCAGAGAGCTCTTCACCTATGCTGTGATATTCTTGCATCTTTGAAGGAGGAAAAATCAGAGCATACTGTTAGTGGAATTTTGGGATTCTAGACACTAATGAATTAGCAAAATTTGACTTTCCAGTACATGATAACTTGTAATGAAATAAATAAGCATGATTGTATTTCATCATTAAGTCTCAAAAGAATCCTCTATTACCTTCCATTTTATTTTTTTTTAAGCTGACATTCTGTAGAAATAAGTAATGTTCAATGACCGATTATTTTGCCACAGTGTAAAGGTATTGTAGGAGCTATTTGATTTAGCTAATATAGTAATAATCTGTCAGTATTTTGCCTTAAACAGTGTATAATCTAGTTGACCTTTTTGTGATTTATTTAAGTATGTTTCCTTGATTCAAAAAAATCTCAGCGTATTTACATTACTAAAAATGCTTTTTAGCACAAATATGCCATGCTCATTGTCTTCAAATGACATTACAGAGGGTAATTACTCTAAAGATTTATTTACTCAAAAATGTTCTAAATTACCTAATTCATTAGTTCCCACTTTATTAATGGCCTTGTCAGCATTTAAGACCAGCATGACTAATCAGATGTCAACAAAATGCAATTACTACAAACTGAAAAGTAATTTTCATCCTTATACTTATGCTTTTAATGAGCCCAATAGAAAGCAAATTCTCCTGTAATTGCAGTGTTTCTCAACTATTCAGCATATAGTTGCGGCTTGGGCTTCCCATCACTATGAATTCTTTGAAGTAAAGGACTTAGGGCACAGAATTTCTTTCTTTCTTTTTCTAAGACTCAATTTTATAGGTAAATTGGTTCCCTATAGGGTATTTTTTAGTTTTATTGATAATTACTGATTAGTTTTCTGAAATACACAATTAAAATGTTAGATTTTAGTAATCTATTCCTGGATACTTTTCTTTTTTTGTAGAGTACTCCTCTAATACTGCATTAATGACAATTTTATGTTGTTATTCCTAAATTTGTTTTGAAATTCAAAAAAGATTTTTCTCTGTTAAGGGAATTCCAAAGTTTGGCATCTTTTTGAGCTTTCATTGAAAAGGAAAATCTGTTTCTTTTTATGAAGCTATCTTTAGGTACTTCACAATTTTTGGGATTGGAGGAAGTGTTCAAACCTTAATGCGATATTACAGTGTATCCATGTTTAGATGAAGTGTCTGTTACAATTCAAAATAGCAAATTAACAGAATGAGGTTGGAACTTACTACTTGAAATACATTGCATCTTTGGCAGTAATTTTATTTTACTGTTTTTTTTTTTTCCCTTTTTTGATGTTTGCTGGGGAGAATGTTCTGCGCCAATTGCACTTCTAACTCATAACTTCTCTTAGGTGTGGGTGAAAGCCATTGGTTATTATCCACTGTGTGGGAGAAGAGGCTAGGTTCTAGTGTTTGCATTTCCTGTGTTTTGTTCATCTGTGCAGTGTGAACACCTGTATCCACTCCTGTGGCATAAGCCAGGTTTGAGATAATTACAGCATCTTCACTAAAGTGTCAGCAGGGAAACTTTCTAGCAGACATGTAGCTTTTTATACTAGTTCTTTGTTTTTCTTAGCTAATCTGCAGTTGAATTTTTCAGAGTGTGTCGGGCCAGAGATGGGAAGAAGTGTGTCTGGGACAGCTATAATATAGTTTCTACTGTCAGACCGTGTTCCCTGTGGTACTGATGGCATAAATGAGAAGAGCTCAGAGGAGGTGTATGACCAGATGACCTCTGGAAGTCCCTTCCTTCCAACCTCCGCCATTCTGTGACTCTATCAGAGCATGTCCAACAGTGCTGGATAAGCTCTTGGATACTTAGTGAGCTCCTCACTGACATCTAGAAGATTCTCAGGATTTTTTTTTTGCCCATCTGTGAACAAAATCATTTAGTAACATAAATCTGTAGTCATCAAAAAGGAAAAGAAAAAAAGCTCACATATAACGCCCTACTTATGCAAATGGTGCATCTGGTGCTTTTTGAGGTAGTATCAGTGACTTTCAAAGCACGCTTAGACACCCACAGGCAACTGATGACAAGATCAATCAAAACCACGTCCTGTTATGTTTTAATTTTTATAGAACCGTAGGAGAACACTAGGGTACACCCCACCTATACAAAGATACTAAAATATTATCTGAAGGCACGTAATTACTAAGTACACTTTCTAACTTGTAGCGGGATGTCTTCATGATTAAAACTTATACTGATGTGAATGTTCCATAAGAATAACTTCAGTTCCTTTTCCAGTTCCCTGCCCTTCTCCCCCCCGCCCCAGCCCCCATGTTCACCCCCCACTATGTATCTATAACAAGTCTTTAAAAAAAACTGGAATATTGCGGCTTTCAGATCACACCTTAGAGCCTGTACTGATTATTTGCTGAGTACAAGATGGAAAAAGTATGAAAATTGACTAGATGAACTCTCTATGAGATACATCATAAAAAAAGCTACGTGTCGCAATTTGGGTGCCGGTTTGTATGCATCATTGTTGTGTGTCAGGAATTCAGGTCAACAGAAGAGGGAGATGAATAGTCTGTGGAGGCCCCAACATCCAACTCTTAGTAAAACATGATAAAGTAAGGAAGACAGGTTGTTTGTTTGTTTGTTTGTTTGTTTTTTAAATCTTGCTGATTTACAGTCACTTACTGCTCTTCATACTCAGGTATATTGCCCTTTTGAGTACCTTAAATACACAACCCAAGGTTTGCCGAGTCTTTGAGCAACAATAACAACTACTGTTTGTTTGGGTTTTTGTTTGCTTTTTTTAATCTAATTCATAATCTCTCCCAAGCATACTATTGAATCTATAATTTTCTAGCTAGTATGACTACTATTTTTGTGTGAGTGCTGTTGTGAATGTGAGCAAAGCTGCTGTTATTTCCCTGCCAACGCTGTTTTTAATTACTACAGCTGTGCCACAGTTGACTTCTGATCTGGCTGTGTCGCTGAAATGGCTTGTGTTATCATGTCCTTTTTCTGGTTTGGATGTCCAGATTAGCTTAAATTCAGATTTTTCAAGCTAAACGTGAGTTGCCTCAGCTAAAGATCTGTCATATGAAGTAGCATTCTGCACGTCACTTCTTGTTACCAGTCAAAGGCTGCTAGAAGGGCTGGAGTGGTAACATTATGAAGAATTGCAACTGTTTGGAAAAATGCATGTCTGCCCTGAGCTGCAACCTAAGGACCAAATATAATTAGATTCAGAAATACTATATTATCAGATTGAGTCATTTTTTTACAGGTCTTCTCTACATCTGAGTACTGTTCTATCCAAATTAATTTTTGCCTTTGTGCTGCTTGCATCAAAACCTGTTTTACTAATTGCTACAATACTTTTTTAGGTGATTAACAGAAATTAAAAGGAAAAGACTAATTGCAGTTATATCACACATCATATGTTTTCTACCCACCTTTTGAAGTTAATTTAAAAAAAAAAAAATGCAGTGCATACATCTTCAGACTTCAAACCCATGTAACTTGCAAAATTAGAACCTCCTAGTGTTCTGATAGGAACTCGTTCAGTCAGGTAGCCAAACTACAGTCAGCAAAATCAAACCGGACAGTTTTGACTTTGAAAGTAGCCTGAAATCCTGTCAGCATGTCATAAAAAATTGTGGAACCAGATGCAGCAATTTGATGATTGTTTTATTTTGTGGGTTTTTTTTTTGTTGTTGTTGTGACTTGATAGGTCTTTCAAAAAATTCTCACAATTTTCACACAGACTGGTAAGTCAGGCTTACCAACTAATCCTGGAGATGCTGACTATCTAGCTCTGTGGAAAACTATCCAAGGGAGGACACCTGTTCTTTAAAGAACAAAAAATGCTGACAGTGTAAGTAAAAACGAAGAGTGCCTTACTCTGTACGAGTGTTCTAGTCTATTTGTTTAAACCTGCCAGACCATACTAACCCAAGGCAAGAAAACTTGGTCCAAAGTCTGTGAAAGTATTTTTTCATTGGTTTCTACAGTTTGATTAGAAAAAAATGCAGAAATCGGAAATTCACAGTATGTCGTGAGTTCCTTTGGAGAATGTGTAGGAGTATTTTGAGTTTGGCTTTAGAAGCTGACTGGATCTTTCTCTCAGGAAGTGTTATTTGTTGTCACATTTCATAGCTAGCGTATTACAAAACCATTGCTATGTTGGGTTGCTGTAATTGAAGTGGTCAAGGTTGGTAAACAGTGGGAGAAACAAAGGAAGTAATAATTATTATAGCTTTACAGATGAGAAACCAAAGTAGCTAGTTGTCTTTTCAAAAAATTACATAGTTGCCTGGATCATAAAGAGAGTTTGTAATGTACCACTAACTCTCCCTTCTGAGTCTCAATTGAAATGGATAATCATAAACTTCTCATTCTTCTGGAAATAATTAAGATAATGAAAACAATTGAGAGTATCAGATTCAAGATGTCATGTTGAGCTGCTCAAATACACCTTTAACCTTTATACATTATCGGTAAGACACAGTTCAAAAACGTGTTACGCGCTCTTACGGATCTAGGACCATTTACATAAACTGAAGATCTGCTGCTATATTTTTTTTCCAAGGATTAACTATGTAGTTAGTAATCAGATAATGAAAAAGCACACTTTTGCGCAAAAATTGTTTACTGTAGAATACATACCTTTTCTCAATACTGTTTTCTTCTGATTTAAAATTGCCACTGATTTTACTAGGTAATTGAATAATTTTTTATGATAGCTCTTAGTTGGAAGAGAAGAGCTAGCTTGCTTCTCCTGATGTTTTTCCTGCTTGGCTTTAAGCTGGTAATAGTATTATTCACTGCTTAATGTCTTGGTTTGTTCATAGCTGCCTGTAGAGAGGCATAATATTTTTCAGAGCCAGATGGTTGTGCATCTTGCATCTGTAGTAGACACAAAATTGGCTCCTTGCGGAAGTATGTTTTGCAGTTTCTTTTTATAAGTTTCCATATCACTAGTTCTAATAAAGTTGAGTGTTTGGGTTTTTCTCAGGGAGAAAAAAGAGATGGTTTGCTTTTTTCATAAAACCAGCAGTTTTGACTTGGTTTCCTGTAGGAATTTGACTTGTGAGATCACACCAGCAGTCAGTTTGTGTCCCTTTATGCCTGAATGGGTTTGAAACTACTGGCTAATTTCAACCAAAGTTGAAATAGTAAAGTCTGAAAGCTTTGTAAACAGCTACCAACTCACCAATCAGCTGGGACTGAGGTCTAGACTAATCATGCCATGTGATGTATTTTCATTCGTTAAAGATAATTCAAATTCCTACCAAAAAAATTAAAAATTCATTCATATAAAATGGTGAATTTTCCTGTTAATTTATAGGATTACCAATCGTATACTTTGAAGCACTGGTCAAATAATCGAGGTAATTCTTCCAGGATTATGCAGTTTTTTGTGGGTGCCATCTTTCCTGCCTACTTCATTTATCAAGTTTCTAATACAAACAAGAAAACATGGCTAATTTACCCACTTCCGCAGAAGTCCTTGATTGCTAATTTGCAAGTAAATTTGTCTGACTGACTCTCAGGAACTTTATTCTTATCTAACAAGCAGAGATGAACCAGGAAATGAGAATATTTTGCAATTTCTTTCAAGTTCTAATTCAAAAGACTATAGAACTAGGATTGCTAACGTTGTTTATTAGCTGAAAGAAGAATATGTGTGTGGCTGCCACTGGGAGAAGAATTGTTCTGGGGAGTAACTATATTAAAGTAGGATTTATGTTTTGGGCTGAAAAAAGAAATCTGTGGTTTTTTATCTTGTTTTAGCTCGTTCTCTGATCTTTGTGCTTTTCCGCCCAGCTATTATGATAAGTTGAATAAGCACTATAAGGTTTTCTACTGTTTTCATATTTCTCAGAGTAGGTAGCTGTCTCTTTCAGAGATAAGCATGCATTTTTGTGTAGAGCTACTAAATATGTGTGACAGGATAGTGTCATCACTGTAATAGTACCTGAATACTGAGGTGGCTGCAAGTGACAGTGCATCTTAGTTATTGTTAGTTATTGTGATTTTTTTTTTTAAATTGATTTATTATTAGCAGTTATTTTGGAGAATTATTGACTGTGATTGAACAATTACTTTGAATAAAAAGCCATCTGGACACAGTACTGGGCAGCTGGCTGTAGGTGACCCTGCTTGAGCAGGAGGGTTGGGCAAGATGACCTCCAGAGGTCTCGTCAACCCCAACCGTTCTGTGATTCTATGAATAACTTTGAACAAACAAGTTTAACAGAAATGAAGATGAGAAGGAGACAGTCCTGGAGCACAGGAATCTTCGCTAATCAGATTTCTGATAAATGTTAATGTGGAAAACAGTTGCATTGGTTGGACTTTGAGGCATAAAATGAAGATCATTGGATAAGCAGTGTAGGATATGCCATGTTTGCATTTAGTGAATACCCTAACCAGTTTCCATGTCAAATTATATTAATTATTTTATTGTATTTAACTCTCCTGGTCCCCAAATGATAATTTATTCATGGTGTGCTTGCATGAACTGTTTACCTATCATGATGATGAGGTAGAGGCTCTCTTAAAACTTGATAGATACCACAGGAAGCTATCATGTAAAATGTCTGTCAGTCATGGAGGTGGAAGACCATTAAACTGCGATTTTAAAAAATGTTTGATTTTCTTTTTTATGTATGTTTTCTCTGAATTTTGCTGCTTTTGAGAACTCAAACCATTTTATACTGTGTAACTGCAGAAGTCTTTAAAGAGGTTCATGGAGAAATGTAGTTCTTCATGAAGAAAAGTATCAGTTTTTCTTTGTTTCTATGTCCTCTTGATATAAAAGAATGTACCTTTATTTCTTCCAGTGGTACCTCTGTAGTTTTTATAAGATAGTTGTGGGGTTTTGTTTTTGTGGTTTGTTTCC
>NW_008824233.1:1310473-1316459 GCF_000699105.1 Pygoscelis adeliae | reverse complement strand
CCCGGCCAAATTCAGCATTACTGTTAGAGTTGGATTCAAAAGTAATTTGCTTTTAGTTTACTTAAGACTGGACTCCATTCCTTAACCACATTTTAAATTTAAAGTTAACACTATTATGCTTATTTTGGACCTTGGAGAATGGGGTTTTGTTTCAGTGACTATATGGTTTTCCTCATATATGTATCTACTTGCATATACTCCTAGACCATCTTTAAATGGTCTACATTGTTTCAGAATTAAATGCTGTATTTTTTGTAATTGTTCTGCAGCTTCACAAGCTAAATAAAATGAACAAAATAAAATGGTAATACAAAACGAGTAATCGTAAGTTTTGACAATAAAGATGTACCTTTATTTATTACATATACATGGAAAAGCATGTTAAAGTAAACAAAAACCAAACCCAAAAAAGACAGAAAAAATCACCTACAACTTGCTGAAAAGGTTTATACCCAATATTAAAGCGGAATAATTTTTCTTATACAAATCTGTGGATATTCCATACTGTTTTGTTGGAATGTTCAAATATAATAGAATTAGGTCCTGTTCTAGATGTTTGCTAAATCATTAAGTGATACAGTGCATGAGTAAGACTCTTTCTACTGAGAGGGGGAAGGATGGGCCATGCATAATAAAATGAAATTAGGAAATCAGTTCAGACATTCCCTTTACATATAGTCAAATAGACAATTTAAACTGTGTCCTGTTCAGCCTTTCACAAAGACTGGTCATTAACCAGTGACTGCTGCAATTAATGGAAGGGTAGTTCTTGATCTTAATGAGCTTTGGGTCATGTACTAGATGTAATAATTCTGTAGAAGTGAATCAGACTCATGAGAGAGCTATTTCACTTACTTTTCTGACAGCAAAGTAGCAAGTAGAAAATTCTGGTCAGTTTGATCTTGCAAGATTTCTAAAACAATCTGCTGAGAAAAGGAGAATTACTAAAGGAAAGGAAAAGGAGACACATTCTTTGAACCCCATAATAGACTTCTTTTTTCCCTTTCACTGTATAGATGGTATAATATTACTAATGCATGCTCTCCATAGTTGTGCAGAAATCTGTTCCATATCGGTCTCTTACATGTTTTGTCTATTGCATTCCCTATTAATGTAGTTTGATGTGGTTTCTAATTTCTTGCCTAGTTGCAGAGAAACACACATTCCAGATAATCAATGTAAAAGAGTGGATGTTAAAAATGAAAGGCTAGATTATCTCTCTGCTGTACGTTTATTATGAATAGTATGGATCCCTTGCATTTCAGATTTGTCATCATTCAGTTAAGCAAAGCTGTTAGTAGAATACTGGAAAATAAATTTTCTTGTAGCCTGGTCCTAATTATAGGGAAGGAAAGAACAGCTATCTTCATACATACCCACTGAATTTTGTGCAGAAGCTCAGGGATAGGACCTATAAGATTGTTACTGATTTTTACTTTAATATCATGCTATGTGTATTTAAATGACAAGGCTAGAAGGGGAAGCCTACTACTGTTGTGCAAACCAAAATAAATTTCTTGCATTACTTGGCAAAACATTGCAGTATGAACGTAAGGCTTAGGTGTTGATGTGTTGACTTTTAAGCCTATATTCTTCCAACTTGATTATTCTTATTTCAGTGGTAGCAACAATTAATCAAAGGTATAACAGATACCATGTCTGAAAATACTGTGAGTTATCACCAAAGCAGATGGTGCATAACAGTAACTATAGTTAATAAGTTATTTTTCCAGAAATAACCATTTTAGCAGATATGTCCAAAGGAGTGAGGAAGAACAAACTAGGTAGTTCCATTACAAAGAGGGGCCAAAGTGAGCTGTTTATTGATGATCAGAACATAGTCTTTTGGAGTAAGATCCTTATGTATTACTGAAGCATACTAGTGATGTTAATACTTAGCCTGTGCAGAACAAAATGAAGTAAAAAGGTGCTACAGTGTGCAGTGAGAGGCAGTGGACCCAAAGTTGTAACGTGGGAGAGTTTAAGTATAAGGGAGAACTTCTTTCATCTGAGGGAGGGCAAACACTGGCAGAGGTGTCCAGGAAACTGGGAGCCTCGACCGTTGGAGATGTTCAGAGCTGGACTGGACAGGCCCTGAGCATTCTCAGCTAGGTGGTATGGCTTTGAGGGTTGGGATTGGACTAAATGCCTTTCAGAGGTCCCTTCACAACTGAATTATTCTATGAGCCTGTGATGAATAAGTATCTGTATGCTAAATTTCTCAGAAATACTCAGTGACACAGAAGGTCACTGGTGTTGAGTGAAAGGAAATGGACTTGGATATTTATGCATTCAATCTGATAAGAGGACTCTGCATATGGCCTTTAGGCAAATCGTACAGTAAATCTGACATTAGGGCTCAGAGAATTAGATAAAAAATACATACGATGTAAAATGTTGCTTCAGTATAAACTCTCACTGGAGTGGGATCCAAAATGTTGCAGTGTTTTTGATGCACTAACTTTCTGCAAGCAGAGTTTATGTTCATCAGGGTAGCATCTGTCCAACCCTTCCTTATTCTATTCTGGATCATGGATCATTTGTCCTCCCACAGTTGTCATAAAAGTGGCATAAAGTTGGCATAAATTCTATGTCATCTGTTCTGGCATTTTTCAGAGAAATTTAATCCTCTTCTCACATCTGATCTTGATTGTCTTTATACTGCTGTGTGATCCAGTACTACGTGGATTATGCAACCACAGCCTGATTGTACTTGGCTGCCTTCTTTGAATGGGTTTATTGTGAACTCTTCATCTTTATGATGTAAAGCCCAAAGGATGTAACAGGAAAAGTCTTTGAACGTGAACCAGAGTCAATAACAAACCGTCATTAATCTTTGGAGATTGCTCATAAAAATGGAGTATGTGTTTGGGCGAAGACTCCCTCTTTTCACTTACAAATAAACTTCCATCTTTTCACTTACACAGGCTGGTGAACATTGTCTGCTTTCTCTGCAAGGAGAAATTGGCATTTTAAGGGGTGGCATTTAGATGAAAGCAGAAGAGACATTCATTATGAGTGCTGAGTTTGATAGATGACTACTTGGGAAGAAAGGAAGGCAAAGTCTGCTTACTGATCTGGACAGGCTCAGTTTCAGTTAATTGTAAACAAATAAATGATCGTGTTTCACTGCCTATAATTTTAAAACTGGAGACAAATTTAATAAATGAATGGTGTATCTTGATGTTTTTATCTATTTGACTGAGCTGTTCTCAGTTTTGCATTGGCAACTCTACTAGCATAAGTCATTAAATAATGATAACGTCCATAATACTTCGTTAAAACACTGCACAAGAATTTTTCTAAACTATTAAGGAGGATGATTAGTCTATATTTATTATTTGAGCAAATAATGTTTTAAGTAACTAAAATAATCAATTTTTACCTTAGAAAGGGTATTGGCATATTGTTTTGTTTACAGAGCTCAACAAATCTATTGTTGAAAATACTCTTTTTTTTCTGGTTTAGTTTTTGAGAAGTGCTCCATACTTCTTGGTGGCAGCAGACCTTTGATACTCATCAATAGCGAAATGATACAGATGATGAAGAGTCTTTGTTCAGTCTAGGTGTGGTTAGGATTGCACGACAAGTGCCTGTTCCTAGTGTCCAGCTGATGATAACAGGGAATAAGTCTGCATGATTCATGGAGATGGAGAAGAGAATGAACTGGGAGTACAGGAGACGCTGCACCTGAGAGATGTTTGGAGTTAAGGGGAGGCTTGGATACCTTGGACAAGGTAATGAGGTCACTAAAGACATTGGGATGAGGACAGGACTTGGAGGGGGTTAATACTGAATAGAAGCTGAATAGTGGAGTGTACCATTCAGTCTGCACCTCAGTGAGGCAAACCTCCTTGATAGTCCAATAGACAGACAAAAGCTGTACCATAACTGATGTGCAATAAGAGACCTAATTAAGATTACCCAGACAATCTGTTGTCCCATTTGGTATGGTGAAAATCTTGAGTTGCTCCCTGCAAAGCTCATGTGCAGTAGAGGTTTATGGCACCCGATAATTGATTATCCTTTGTTGCATTTTAGAGAGACGAGAAAAATAGCTAGTAGCTTCATGGAGTGTCCAAGGCAACATGGTAGTAGGTGAACTTAGAATGACATGTTTAGAAGCACTTCATAAATGTGTTTTAAAGGAAGGAAAAAAAATAAAAGGGGGCAAGTCCATCTCTGTAGTGCCTGCTGGTGATAAAATTGTGGACTGGAGGAAAAAGGGGTAAAGGGAGTAGGAAGGAATAAGGGTAGGTTTTAGTATGTTACGTGTGTTCCTCAGTCTGATAATCTAATTCAGCGATGATCAATTATTTAATCTAAAGGCTGAACGTGCATCAAAACAGTTAAGGATTCACAGTGAATTCTCAGGAGCAGTTTCATTAATTCTCTATATTACTTGAGTGATGTCAAGATTGTGATAGGAATAATCTCAGGATAATGAAGTTTTCGCTAGAGTGAAGTCAGCATAGAGACTGTAGGTCCTTATTGAGGACTCTGTGCCTCTACCAGGATCGAAGAGAATGAGGAGATGAACACATGTTCCCAAGTGCCTGCTCTTGGCTCAGAAACTAGCTTTAAGCAGGTGAAAAAAGCCAATGTTTTGGTTCCTAATACTGATATATGTGTTTTCCTCTGATAAAATTATTCTTGCGAGACATTCTTGGCAGATAAAAGCTGGACATTTTGCTTTGGTAATAGAGCTATAGACTTAACTTCTCCTCTTTGCAATTTATGATTCAAGCTGCTTTCATCACTTTGAGAAGTTTGTGTGAAATAGTGTACTCTTCTAGAAAGTTAGGTCTAGAGGAAAGGGAATGATTCTGTAGCTGGCATGGAAGCTAATTTGTTTGGTATCAAACAAGTGACTAAAGGTGGAATGCACATTTCATAACTTTAACTCCTTATAAATTATAAAGCTGTTTTTTATTATCAAGAAATTCACTGTGAGGGTGATCAAACACTGGAACACATTTTCCAGAGTTGTGAAGTCTCTGACATTTTGAAAACCTGACTAGACACAGTCCTGACTAATTGGCTCTAGCGGACCCTGCTTGCACAGGGGGGTTTGAACTAGATGATCTCAAGAGGTCCGTTCCAACCTCAGTAATTCCATGATCCTATAATCTCCCTGGCAACCAGAGAGGGATAGGCAGTCCCAGAAAGGTCTTTATCCCATACTGTTACTTCGTATGGATGGAACGATTATTCAGTGTGAGAGGAATTTCTGTCTGGTCCTTCCATTTTTTTTTTCGTCTGGAAGAAGCCAACATGACTAGAATACCCGCCAAAAATTTAAATTGTTAAAATTAGGTGAGATCAGTCTGGCACTTTGAATCTTGTAGATAGCTGACAAGCAGCTGGGATAAGGTGTGAGTGTGATTTTTGGTTGTGTTTTTTTTTTTTTTAATGTGCTGTTCTGCCTATATTGGTAGCGGTATTGGAGCTCATTATATTAGGTATGCTTTGCAGTTCTTTTCATTTGAATCTTTGTCTTAAGCATTTATGGGGCACCTACCTGCAAAGCTAGGATAACATGGAAATGCTGGGTTTCGACAAAATTTTGTGTTGCCACCAGCCTAGCCCTTAAAGAACAGAAACTTTTAAAAATACTTCAAATACTGTGAGACTTGTGATAAAATCATATGAGAAGATAGCATTGTTTGTCATCTTGCAATATCCTGGAAAAATAAAACTACACTAAACTAGTATAATAGGTTTAAATGTCAGTAGTTTTAAGAATTACGTACTAATATCTAGACAGAGGAGTTTAAGCCTGTTATTGAAACACAAGTGTAAGCTATAGTTTCATGCTCAGTGATTAAAAACTTGTCTTTTTTTTTTAAAGTAACTGATTAAAAAAGACATTATTTTGAAATTGTTTTTACTTATCAAGTAAAACAGTTTCAAGTTGTGTTTGTTTTGTGGTTTGGTGTTTTTTTTTTTTACTTTATCATCTTGCAAAGGGTGTTCTAGGAGAGGA
>NW_008824233.1:1284607-1310369 GCF_000699105.1 Pygoscelis adeliae | reverse complement strand
TCTATAAGCATAAAAGTTTAAAAAAAGGCCTCTCTGGGAAGGTTTGTCACCATTCAGTGGACTTCGTGTTCAGCTGTCAGATGTATCACCTAGTTGTTCTAGTTGCATTGGGCATGTGAAGCATAAAATGTGATGGCATCATGCTGGTTCTATGGGTTTTTATTGGGCAGTCCATTGATGTATCTGTTTCAAAAGCCTGAATACAGTTCATGCTTCATACAGAGAATTTAAATTATCTAATGAGAATACAGACTTTGCTTCAAGCTTCATCATTTCATAAGATGAGAAGTCTATTAAAGCTTGTATGTGTAACTGCACACTGCAGCTGGGAGTTTTGTTCATAGAACCTATGGTCCATAAATATTCACATGTAAAATATCTTGGGACATCTCAGTTGTACTTTAGAGATTTTAACAGCTTAAGTTACCAGTCAACATCTGGTCTGTTTCTTTTTTTCTATGGTTTCATGTTTTGCCATCTTAGTCTCTTTTGATCTACAGCATTTCTGCAGGGCCTTTCTTTATATTCTTGAGGAAATTTATTGGCTGACATAGCACAAGTCTACATTCTCCCTGATTGAAAACACAATTTCTCTTCTTTGTAAAGCCCTCTCTAGATTGCTCACATCTTCTTAAAAATTTTTTCGCCATCTTTGATGCTGTCATGGGGACTTTTAATTAGGCCCGCAAAAAGTGGTGCTAGGGCCTAGAGACAATAATTTGTTTTCCACTGGAGTTCAGCACCAGCAGAATTAAACAGCTGTATGAAATCTTTATATTTTATTTGGGCACCACTTTATTTCCTAGTTTACAGAATGAAACCACATTTTTCTCCCAAATCTAGAAGCTAACCCCATCTATGTGTCATTTTGCCCCACTTTTTGGGCTTATGTTGATGATGTCTAGTTTCTACTCACTTCTAACCTGTCAACGTAGGTTCCAGTCCTGCAATTCTTTATTTGTGGGCACAGCAGGCCAGTGATGAATGCTTTTTCTTCAACAGATTCCACACCCCACCCCCCTACACACCCTCCCGGTATCTTTGAATTATGTTTGTGCTCTGAATTTCTCTGTGCAAAAATCTGTGCATCTTCCCTGGTTGTATGGACTTGTACACCAAAAAAATCTTAGTAGGTAGTTTATCCAACTGTATACTGTATGAGTCACCTTTGGGGTTTCCCAATAGCAGAACATACCCTCAGATTACTTTTGTCATTCCAAGAGCATGTGTCTGGATTGTTAATATAATATTGACTCTGTTTAAACTCACTTTCTCAATGTAAATGTTTCAGGTATGTGTTTTGTCAGAACTCCCAAACGTGGTATGGAGTACCACACGGTAAAGCTGACAGCGTAAATATTTGCTAACCACATATGATCTGTATGTACAGTCATTGTCTATTTTTAGTATGAAAATCTACATGACTATCTGTGTCTCATATTGGAGGGTTCGGTCTGCTGAGTATGAATAACCCACGTAAACTTTTCTCTGTCCTAAATCACTTCTGATAGCTTTACACAACTATTTTCTGTGAAGCAATAGTATGTGAGGATGCGGATGCTTATTTTCAGTCCCTTCCCTTCCCATCTTACTCCCTTATAATGGACGTCAGAACTGCCTTAGAGGCTCTGAATGCCTTATGTGAAGGTACTATAATACATTCAAGTTTAAGATACGAAAAGTACGTGGCTGTTCAGTTTTCAGTTTAAATATGAATTAAAATCTGTGGACTCAGTGGTGTACGTGACATCTGAAAATTTGAGTTTGGTGTATATCCTGTTGTTAGATGTCGTGTAACCCAGGTGAAGTACTGTATTAATGGAAGTGAAGAATAAATAGATGAGAAGAAATTCTTTTATGTTGTAACTTGCTGGAGCACAGATGTGTGCTTGGATCTATTCAGTATGCTTGTTTTGTGTCCTGAGGGACATTCTTACTGATGTAGAATGCTGGAAAGAAAGCATTGAGACTGCAGTGGCTATTGGAAATGAAAAATAGAATGGACGTTTTCTTTTTTTAAATTTTGAAAAATATCCTTTCATTTTAATCCTCCTGTGTACTTGGTGTTATTTAGTGTAAAATCATTCGTTCTCTCTGTTGGTTTTACGTACTGATGTCAAGCTATGCTCTTTTTAAATGCTTGTTTTCTTACCCTGTGTGGCAAACTTCTAATTATGTATCCAGTGTAGGATTGCAACCATTAGTATTCAGATGTTAACTCCACACAGTATCGTTCAAACTGAAGCACATTAGTGTCAAACTGTTAAATATTATTCAGAGGAGCTGTCTGACAAGTTTGACAGTACTTACTCATCAGTGGTTTACTAGCACTGCACTTACCTGCTTGATTAAAAAAAAAACAAACCAAAAACCTGATGCTTCTTTTTTTTTCACTGCAAGTAAATAGTATAATCAAGTGAGTATATGTCACTTGGTGATAATGCTATAGATCAATTGTCAAATTCCAAGGTTGAATTAGCAGAAATACTAAAATTTGATAGACTTCTTCAGTGGCAAGGATTTGAGATGACAAACTGGCAGCTCCTGTCCTTACCAGGATCTCAAATGTCCGTTTTCTTGTGAGTGTGACAGAATGTTTTAGTTTGCTGACAAAATCCCTTTTTGACTTGAGAGATGACAGGTAGCTTCTCCAACACAACCCAAAGAAGAAAGTCTTCATAACAAAAAAAGAAAGGTGGGTTTTCCTCTACAGAGGTTAATACAGTAGAGAAACCTTAAAAACAGCATTTCTGTGCAATTGTGAGAGACTTTTATCTGAGGTTAGTGCTAACATGTACCTGTTGCAGTGGAGCCATGAATGTTCTTGGAACTTGCACAAACACAAACTGCGAAGTACTATAAGACAAAAAATGAAATTTGAACATTTGAGGTTTACAGCCCTGTTGCAGATATTAAATTTGCATGTTGTGCATTTTAAAAGTATACCCTTCTTGCCTTTCTCCTGCTCCAGCAGAGAATGCAGTTACCTTTCTTTTAGATACTCAATTAAAAAAAAGCCCCAAAATAATAAACCCCCTGTGAAAAAGTCAAGCAATTAGTTTCTTATCCTCCCCTTCTGTATGCTTCTGATGGCTTTTTCCAGTGCACATAGTTGCCTAATGCTTTGCTTGCTCCTTTTCTTCACTTCTAGACTTTATTTTGTTGCCTATGGTGGCTGTGAGTCATTGATTGCCAGTTTTAATGGTCACAGAGAATAGATTTTGTTTCCTTTCCTGCTCTGTGGCAGATGCTTGTAAAGTGGTGGCAGGAGGTAAAGCAGTGAGGAGAAGCTGTACTTTCAACTTTGAGTGTTTAATCTCTCTTTTCTCAGGTAAGTTCATTGTATTAAGTCATGATGTTTATATCCATTTAATGTTAATTATTTTATGTCTCTTAATTTTGAACCTCTTGGTTCATATTTCCAAACCAATGGACTAGAAATTGTTTTTATTGTTATAGTAAAAGTAAAGTTTTTGCAATTCTCTGATTTCAGAATGTATGGCTTTAAAAAATCATTTATTTTAAAACTTTCAGGCCTAGATTTGCAGAAGGACAAATCCAGGCTGTTTTGGACCTTTTCTGGTAAACCAGATTCTGCGTGCAAGACTCATCTGCAGTCAGCCTTCTGTTCAGCTTGTCTGGCTGAAGGCTGGCCTTTGAAACCAACTGGTGACTTGAGCTCTTATACCACCAAAGAGACAATGCCTTCTTACAGCTGTTTTTTTCAGTATGTCATTGTATTGTTGCCATCCGTTGCTCTTTGCTCCTAGTTCTATTTTGTTGTAAGCTCTTCCTGTTTCTCACCCAAGGAGATAGATGCTCACATTTTGGATTTTGGTTTGGTGTTTGGTATTGGGTGTGATTATTTTTTTCTTTGTTTGTTTTTTTCTCTTTTCCTTTGGTTTGTTATTCTCTTGCTTTCCTTATTTTGTGTGATGTTTGCTGCCTGTTGTTGGAGTTACTATGTCCAGTGACTGGGTCTACGTTTATCTGTTTCCTGGGGTCATCTTATGATGGGTTTTATGTGTCCATTTTTTATTTAGACAACACTTAAGTCCCTAACTTTTATTGAAAAGGCACTCAGAACAGTATATGGACTTGTATTTTTGCTAGTAAATTTACTGTAGGAATTTAAAGCCCTTCTTTTACATTCATGTCCAGAAATGCCACTGGCTAGGTTTCCCTGCTCAGTTTAGCCATCTTCTACTACAGGCCTTTAGGGCTAGGTACCATAGAGAAGACAGATCTAATGCCTATAAACTCAAATAGTATTTGATTCATACATCAGGTACATTAAAAAACATGGCCAGAGGGGGAGGATTTATTCAGTGTTTTGCATACTACTTTTGCTACTGGAACTGCAAGGTCTGCATTTTAGGATTTCCTCAGTTTGAGGAGATTCAAACTAGCAGATTTTAAGTGCACAGAAAGTTCTGTGCACTTCTTGCTTAGCTGGGCATTGCTTGACAAGGAACTTGCCACTCAGAGGGCTAAAGAGAGGATGAAGGCATTGAAGCGGGTGTTGAAGGTTGCTCTGAGGGAAAGAAAGAATTTGACTTCCTGCTGCTGATGCTCCAAGTGATGCTGTGATGCAAAACCTGTAGATACGCCATGGAGAACTACAACACTGAACTCCCTTTTACCAGGGGAGTCACCATTTTGCTGAACAGAAACTGGCACCTGCTCTTTTACTCTCCCAGGACTACAACTCTCATGCAGATACGGTCTGAGCTGGGGAAGGCAGAGAGGGAGATCAACCCAAGTGTTCATGCTCTCTAGCAGAGTGCTATAAGAACTTTAGAAAATGTGGATAAATCGCTTATGTATTAAACAAAAAAGCAAGCCAGTCACTGTTTGCATACAAGAATAACTAATATGCCTTAGTCCAGGCAGCAGAGTCACGTTCTGGATCACTGAGATTCCTAAATTCCCAAGAGGTACAGGCATTCAGTTGTTCCACGTTCTTCAGTTTTTCCTGTTGATGGGCTGAGGCATATCGCCTTTCAGTGCGTGTCACAAATCCCTTTCTTTGGCACCTCATTTTCAGTGTACAGAAGAGGATGAATTTGTATACTTACAATGTCATGAACTAAGCTTCTTCAGCTGAGCATCAAGTTTTAATTCTCTGTCATAACATGCCAAAACCCAAGTGCTTGCATGAGCATGAACGTTAGTAAAATGACAAGAGCTGCCTTGGAATGAGAGAGACTCAGTAGCGTGCAACAAATCCATCTCTATGCAGATCACTAAAATTCATCCTCCAATCCCATTTTGGAAATCACTCACCTAGCATTATTCTGTTCTGTTGTACAGAAACCTGCTTCCTATCTGAGGATACAATATTTTCTCATATGACCAGGTCTGAAGTTTCTATCTAGACACGTGGCCTACCCCTTGGACAGGTATTTTTGATGCACAGGTCAGACTGTCAGTCTGCCTATTGCAATCTTTGCTTTTTTCCAATTATCAATGCAAAAATATATTCTTAGGCTTAGGGGAACAAGGATATATGAACATCATCTACTCACAAAAGGCGTAGTGAGGAAGGAAAATAAATAAGATAAAATGTATTTGCAGTCCATTTCAGTGAGAAAATGCAGTGCAATCTGGTAGAGTTGCTGCTGGCTAAGTATATAAAGCAGCACCCTAGTTAACAAGCTTATGTGATTGCAGCATGGTGCTTCTCAGCCTTGAGATGTGTTGACTTCCCCAGTGTGATAGCAAGTCAGCAGTAGATACAGAAACCTCTGGAAATATTTCCCCAATATTGGCCAGCTCCCAGCTACCATACTGTCTCAATGAACTTGTTGATCAATTTCTCAGTTTCTTTGGGATGCGTATCAGGTAAACCAGGGATCATACTCTTTATGATGCTTAGGTGTGTATCTATGCTCATGTGTAGTTTACATCATACTGGTAAAAATACTGTGCAGCTTTGCAGCTTAAAAAGTCTTGCATCAACAGACAGCGAGCAGCAGAATGGTGTCGAGACTGCAAAGATGCTTCAAAAAGTGATAAGCAAGAGAGAAGTTCAGAATTTCCTGCTTCTAGAGACAATATCAGAAATAGAAGACTAAGATTTGCTTCTTAGTCTCAGCACAGTATGAAAAATTCTCCTTTAAATCAAGTTCATTGGCTCTGTCCACTCATATTTTCTTTTCCTCAGTCTTCCTCAAACGTGGTTTTGTAACTAGTCTCTGGTCTATATATGTATAGCATTAACTCTGAGGAAAAGCTCTCCTTTTTGTGTGTGTCCGTATGACATCTAGAAAAGCTGAGATCTTGCAGGTAGCATTTAGTTGCTGTTATAGGGACAATCCTGATAAATACCAGCAAGGTCAGAACCGTGTCTATTTGAATGTATGCTATAAAACTGTTGCTGTAATTAGTACTAATTAGCCTCTCTGTTGACAGAGTTGTAAAGAAGCCAAGGAGTAAACTTTTTTTTCCTAGTGGTGTCCCTCGAGGCGATAAAACTATGTTCATACATTTGCACTTCTTAATTTTATTCTCCAGGACTGTCAGCAAGAAATCTTTCACCAATGCACAAAGTGCTAAAAGCTTTTCTAGAAGTAAACTAACAAGCAAAGAATAAATAATTTACCATTTTAGATGATTATCCTGCAATGAGCTCCGTGTGACCAGATACTTTGCTCGGCAGGAAGAACATATTCACTTCATGAGGAACCCATTTGGGTGTACCCTTCAGTACCAGGAGCTTATTCATGGGAAAACGAGAATGGTTGAATATAGCTGTACTCCAAAATTAAACCATATTTTGGTTCATTATCATATCAAAAATAGGAAATAAGACATCTGGAAACTTTTATGTTAGATATAATTCCAAGTCATTAATACAAAATGTGTAATCTAGCTTTCATGACACTAGAACTACAGCTGTTCACTCTCTAGAATCTTATGTTAACAACATGAACAGTCTTCTCTTGTTTTTTGATAATATTTGTGTCCTTGAATCCAGAAGAATTTCAGTAGCTGAAGGAGTAAAATGCAGCTTAAACTGCTGATATAATTTCACTTGATTCTAAAATTGCAGGATAGGAAATGCCCAAAAATGGAACCTGTTTTAGTTTAGTGTTTGTGTCTCAGCTTGTGTAAGACTACACTCTTTTTGAGATGGCAGACTGCTGAATTTTCCTGTATGTGTGTAATTTTAAAATATTTGTATTCAGTGATGAATAATTATCTCTAGAATTTATTGTTTCCTGCATTTATCCATTTGCATTTGTATAAAAATTCAAGTATTCGTGCTTAGTACTGTCATTCATATATGAATTTATTTGTTCTTTGTACTGCATGGAAGACTACGACTTCCACTATATAATGAATATATTGCAATACTTGAAGAGACTGGGAATAATTACAAAAAAGCAAAAGTGGTTTTAGTTTGAAGATATTTTAAGTCTGTCAACAAATCAGTAGAACAGTAGCTTAAATCCATGCTCATCTTATCTCGAACAAATGTCTGGTGATTTGCTGACTCTTCTGCAGCTAATTCACTGGAGAACTTTGAGTTCTCCTGCTGATATTATGCTGATACCTAATATGAATAAAATAAATAATAGTATCTTCTGCTTTGCATAAATAATATTGAGACTTTTTTTTCCTTTTTCACCTGCAAGGCCAAAACACATTGCACTGTACCTCTTTTTTTTTTTTTTTCCCTCCATGTTAGGTGGAAGACGTGGTAAGTTCTTGAAGCCAGTCTAGAATGGAAAAGCCTAGGTTTAAACAACACTGATTTGTCTGGGACTGGTGGAAAGAAGTTTGCAAAGTCTGTATCAAGTATAAGAATTCTAGACAGATTTCAACATTTTTGAAATTTAAACCCAGTTCAGACTGACAGTTTTTTGGGTGGTTGGTTTTTGTCCCCCCCCGCCCTGCCCCATTCTTCTAATCTCAGTTTAAATGATAGCTACAATTTCAGATACTCACTACTAAAATCAGGATGGTTTTGGTTATTTGTGCAACTTCAATTACAGAGCTTGTGTATAGTTTTGTATTTTAGGGAGTGACATCTATGTATAATGCCTTGCATGCATGTGGCTGAAGAAATGTCTGTCTCATGTTTAATATTGATGTAATAAGTGTACCCTGATCTGTATAACACTAATTTTAGACATATATCAGGTTAATCTGGAAATGGTTTAAATATGTGATTTTACTTTTACTCTAAGATTGTTTCTTGTTTTGAGCCAGCAGTTACAATAAAGTGAAGGTTTTCTTTCTATTTTAGAATACTCTGAAAAAATTAAATTAAAGAACGCAGCTTTTTTTTCCCTTAAAAAGCAACTAGTTGTAATTTGCTCAGTCTCAGAGGTACTAGACATGGCACCATCTCCATGATTGTATGAAATAGGGGTTTTGCATAATTTCTAGTTTCTGCATTTCTAAATCCCCATGCAAAATTTATCTCCCAGCAAATGTATTGGAAAGTTTTCAGCTCTAGTCAGTGAATAGTTTATCTCCAAAATGTATAAAAATCACTACTTCTGTAGCCTTCTGTGCTTCATAGAAGGATATGGTCTTTATGTTTATTTCATTATCAGGGAAACTGCTTGCTGCTATGGTGTTGGTCATTTAGTTTATAATAATAATATCTACTTTATGCATAATGGGAATGCCTTAGCTGCTTCCTTGTGAATAACACTTGTTTATCAACAACAGAACGTACAAAGGAGCTCTTCAAAGACTTTTGTGATTTTATCATCTGTGGGCAGGTATTTAAATGCTGCTTTTTCAGATCAGCTTATTGTTCTGAAGTAAGGAAATGCCCCCAATCGTTGTGTATCTATTGAACTGACTCTAGCCATGAAAATCACTGCATTAGGAATCAGTCTCATGCAGACCTTTTACAGAAACACCATTCTTCACATAAGTGTTGATCTACAGCCTTTTTTGTCTTGCAGTGGATTTGAATGTAGCTGTGAAATGAAAGTTTTTATTTTTGTGTCCCCCCCCCTTTGACATGATCTTCAGTCTTTTGTGTGAAATCAAGTGGTACGAAAGTGAGGTAAGAAATACATTGAATGTGCAATAAGTGAGAATGCATTAGAATTAGATCACTAGGAAGCAAGTGGCATACATGCTGCCAAATCAGTGCCAATCCACACAGCTTCTTGGGCAGCTTGGGTTCCTCCAGAACATTGTTTTGCACAAGCTCCCATACTGAGTGGTTTTCTGCCTCAGTATGTCTCACTTTAAGGAGTGTAATTCCTGCTCATAATCATAAATTACTTATGCATTAAGTGTTTTTAACTCTTGAAAATCCTTCCAACTCCAAAGAGAGTTAAGAAATTAGCAGCTCTTTAACTTGTTAAGTATTTCTTTTAAAGGACAGTCAAATGCTTCAGGAAAATTCTTTGCAAATTGTTACCCAAACTCTTCCTTGAGATTTGCTTAAGATACGTGTCCTAACTATGTCTTCACTGTAGCTTGCAATTTTTTTTTTTTCCGCCCTTGCATTTAGTCTGATGGGACTTCAGTGATCTGAAGTTCTTTGCTGTGCCTGGCACAGTATTTTAAAATCTTGACATCCGTGTCACTAGCAATTTTTAAATATTTTAATATGAAAATATATCCTGAGTAGTACTGCTTTAATGGCTTCCTTTATAAACAGTTTCCGCAATCTTTTGGCAACTGTTCTTCTATTGCATTATTTTGCACCTAATATTGGCTGATGTTATCTGTTCAGCTATTTAGCAGTGTTGCAGTGTACTCAAAACACTCAGAAGCATACAATGCCCATTGGGAAAAAAAAAGTATACTTCTGCAGCCAAATGTTTTATTTCTATTAATTACACTTTGTTAGGAGAATTTGGCTGCTAGTGTTTTATTGACACTTTTGAATTTACATAGAAAACTCTAAAGCCTGTGTATACTTCAGAAATTTGCAGATGAGGTGCGTGGAAGACTGAAAAAGGCTTTGTGTCCAGATAATTTCAGGCTAGGATTATCTCACAATTTCTGCTTTGATCTCTAAACATGAATATGAGACAGAAAAAGTCTAAAGGTCTAATTTTTTTCTTTTTTTTTTTTTAGAGGCTGTTTCGGAAGATTTGGGATCCATTTTTCAGACAACTTCTTTTGTGGTTAAAAACTGATTGTTGTAAGTGTTTTTAATGTAAAACTTCATGTCTGAAACTTCATTTTGATATTACATATTACAGGCAGAAAAAAGGCCTCAGTTTTGCATGTAAAATAATTAAAAATTATGGTTCATTTAGACCTGATACTTGCTTCATACTAGCGATTCCCATTGGTCCATGTAGCATCACACATCTTTTTATCTTTACAGTCCCCCCAGAATGCTGTGGGAGCTGTAGTGCTTGATCCATCTCATTAATAAATTTTCTGCACACATCCTTAAGAAACACTTTGTTGTTTGCTAGCTGTAGGTACTTTCAAACGAGTTACAGATAAATGAGTAATATTTATTAAAACATCTAGAATAGCTGACATAAGAACAAAAGTTAATAAAAAGGACAGGGGTTAAGAAATTAAAGAAGAAAACATTTTCATCTACTCTTGCCAAGACTAAATGGAAGGTCTCTCTCTGCTGGATATTATAAATTTCCCACTAACTTGCTGTAGTCACTTTACTGTCAACTCACCTTTATCTTTTCCAAATAAATAATTATGGAAGTGATACTCTCCCATTCTGATAATTTTGATGTTGATACAGGTCTTCGACAGAAATAATGAGCAAGGGAGAGAAAAGTGAGTATAAAAGGGTTAGTTGCCTTTGCTAAAACCATCTAATAGGGTTCTTTATGCAAATTTCTAAGATTTGAAAGCTGTAGATTTTCCTTGTTATCATGTATTGAATATGCTATTAATGTACTATTTTTGGATTAGATGATTGTTGTCCCTTCCAACTGGAATTATTCTATTCTACTTGACCTTGTGGTCACTTGTTTTCTCCATATTTTAAGTTTTTAAGTTCTGCATATTTCAACTACATTTTTGTCTGCGCTTCTGAGATCAATGCAAACTGGAAAAAAATTGTTTGCACGTGTGACTGAGAAAAAAGCATTTGGCTGTTTCTGCCAGTTCGCAGAAACTGAAGATTTTGTCCTTTATTTTCTAAGAGTGTATCACATCCCGTTTAAAACATACAGTCAATATTCTGTTAAGCAAAAGCAAAACTGGATTGAGTTTTATCCATTAAATTTTAGAAATTATTTTTAAGATCATGAAAATGAGATACTAGCTTGCTAATCCACTCCTTAGCAAGGTTGTGTGCTGGTGAGGGTGGAAACTGGGAAATAAATAGCGGACAGAGACGTGAATAAGGAAGAAATGGAAGTGATACTGGGATAGAAGGGATGGGGAGGAAAGGTAGGAAGAGTGAAGTACATACATAAAAAATATACCAAGGAAACTGGGGGGGCACGGGAGAGGGGATATGACTGTGATGCTTTTGGCATGAAACACAGAAAAGCATTGTTTCACTCATCCTGTTTTCTGTTGTGCTGACCTCTGAGTTTATCTTGATCTGCTTCTGGCAATAGCAGTTTGAGAAGAGCATGACAGTTTCTTAATCCACGTTAAGGACAAGATCAATACTGGAAGTTTGGGATTTGTACTTATTACCCAGGCAAATGAAAAAGGCAGCTGAATACAGATGGTATTCTTTCACAATATGGTGCTCTATTATAACAAAACCTGTGATTTAAGGCCGGAGCTTCCTGGTTTCCAACTCTATTAAAGTCTGCTTTGGATGTGAGGGGCAAAATTGTGGTCCCTTGCATTGACCACTGGTATTGACACCCCACCCCCAGGTCAAAAGGAATTGTGCCAGAAAGAACTCAAATTACAATCTGTTGCAATACTGTACCGCATGACACTCTTGACTCTTAGCTATAAAATTTAACAAAGAAAGTGTCAGCAGTCTTTTCTGTTTATGTATTTGTTGGTTTGTTTCAAGTGGTGCCTTTGGAGATGGATCTATTGTGAAACACGTACACCTGACTTAAATCCAAGGGAATGGCATACTTGAATATGAAGGCTTACTTTACACACTTTTGGAAAAGAGTGTTGACCTGTCTTTTTTTTCTTCTCTCCCTGTCAAAAAAAATTGATGAAAAATAATGACCCCGCCCCCCCAAAAAAACAAAACCAAAAAACAAACAACCCAAGAAACAACCACCCCAAACTTTTAGTCAACTTTCTGGTTAACTTCGTTTTCAGTGAAAATTTCAAAATGCTTCTAATATCAGTCTTTTTTGTAAACTTATAAAATGTTGTAACCCTTGATAAATATGGTATGAAAGCAGTCTAGAATATTTTGTCTTATTTAAGAAAACTGCACAGTCCCCCCATCCCCAAAACACCCTTTTTTAAAAAACAAACAAAACCAAACAAAAAAACCCCACTATAATTTGCAAGAGACTTACAAATTTGTAAAAACAAATATGCACTGTTCAGTCAGATTAAACTTTTTTCAGTTGAGTGAGACATTTGAGTAAATTGGATAAGGAATTTTGTTTTCAGGTCATTGTCCAAATCCTCAGCATGTCTGAATGAAATTAATGGAGACTTCAGGAAAAACAGGACTAGAAGGTTTTGGCATTCAAAATCAATACTGAATATTTCTTCTCTTCGTTTTTCCAGGTATGCTTACTCCTAAATACTGTAATTTGTCACAAACATACAGTTAACTTTACAATTCTTATTCAGTCTGTAAATTCTAAACTGTCTTATGTGAATAAAAGCAGAATATTTTAATTAAGAAAGAACTGGTGTGGCTTGTAAAATGAGTGATTTATTTTTCTGTTAAAGATATGTTTCATCTATCCTGTCTTATCCAATCTCCAGAAAGACTCCTAAAAATTTTTCTCTGTAGCTTGCATAATAAGAAATGACTATATATGATGTACAAGAAAAGATTTTTTTTTTTCATGTGTTGATAGGTCTAATGTGATCTCTAGAAGTCTTTAATATTTTCATGAGATTTATGCTTTTGTTTTAGAGCATTAACTTCCCTTGCTTTAAAACTGACATTTACCCTCTTTGTAGTCCAGAAAGTGTCGATTGGATATATTCTGCATTTATTGTCCCAGGAAGAATTGTACGCACGGAAACTGCAGTCACACTGATGGCATGGTTATTAAATAGTTACTGTAGTCGTCAGTGGTTTTAAGCCATTTCCATATGAAAACAATAAACACCTTTATTTTGAAGCTTACAATTTTGGAGTTAAATTGGTGATTTTTTTTCCCCCAAAAATGAGTTTGTTCTGTTTCTCTAACTTCTCCCAATTTAAGTTGGTGGTTTTTTTTTTTAATGAAAATTTCTTAATATTTATTTCACACTTTTATTTCTTGGGTAAATGAAAGAGGAACAGAGCTAGCTGTACAGAAACTGTCTATATGCAAAACGCTGCAATATTTGAATATCAAAGCTTTCTGGTAGTCACCGAGTGTTCATTTTTGATTAGTGATCTAATTAGCTGGTTTTGTCACCTGAAAATAAAAAAAAAAGGGAGGGATAATTTTGTTTTCTTTTTTATTTAATTGCTGAATATGATATATCCTGGAGTATTATGTTATATGTATTTCAAATATTGTTACAGGTTTTTGTTTTTTTAAAAGACAGTAGATATGATAGCTGAGTGTTATTCTTAATTAATATCAAGGTATATAGTTAGCACTTCCTCATAGTTTCTTTTATGATGAATGAAAAAAAAGGGACATTTCTTGTTCATTCCCATTTTGTTGACATGTTACCTGGAAGAAAAGCACAGTATGGGGAGAAAGGGCTTTTGCACCTTGTCAGCATGCATATATTAAGTTCTTTAATAACGTAAGCATTATTGATTTGATGGCTGATGTCTGCTGTCATTGATTCAATAATAATCACCTCTGTGGCTCACTGGAAGGAAAGAAGGGGATTTTTGTACCTTTTCCTTTCTGATACGCGTGTATAAGGAAAGGAAGAGTGGGGCTGGATTATTGTTTCTCAGCTACATCTGTGGTGGTGTGCTCCGACCATCTGCTGAATGCCTTGAGTTAGGGAGAGGAAGGGATTTATTCCTTTTGCTTGCTTTGTTTTTCTTAGGGCTTAAGGACTTCCTGTGCTCTGTTGATACTGCCTCTTGATACTGTCAGGAGGAACAGAAGAGAAGTGGTGATCTTGAGTGTGAGAAGTTTTGATCTTGAATAGGGTCACCACAGTAATCAAGAGATCCTGGACCCCCAAAACGTTAGTTATGTTCAGCTGATTTGCTGTACCATCTTAGGTCACACCAAGGAATCAGTGAAGAATGAAGGAAGCTGGCATGGATTTATACATCTCATAGCATAAGAGTCATCCTTTATTGAAAATCCTACAAAATTTGTATGGTGTAATTCTTCACAAGCTCCTTTTTCCTTTGCATGATGGTTGCTATGGAAAATTCAAAGCTTTAAACATGCTTGTCACATTCATGACTGAGGTTTGTAAGAAATAATTGTGGTTGTGTACATCTCTTCATGGGCTTTAAACTGTGTTGTTTTTTTTTTTTTTTTAGGTAGAGTGCACTTCTGAAGCTTTATCTCTTCCAATACTTATCATCTTAGGATGAAAAAAGAGAGGCATGCTGTTGCTAAGTAGAATTGCTGTGTACCAGATTTGGCTGATAAAAAATTCAGTATCGTGTAATATCTCATGTTTAAATATTTATGAGGCATCATAATTAATCACTAAATTATCCATGTAAATTAATTGTTACCTAATTAACAGTGTATTTTGAATATTCTACCTTTGTAGCTATGCGAGTTCCGTGTCTCTCCTGACAGGGGAAAAAAATGGGGAAAAGCTTCATTTGCTTGGTTTGCCCTTTCTTAGTGTTGCCTCTTACCCTGTCAGTTGAGCACTAAAAGAGTCCTTCTGGAATCTAACTCACGTTTTCTTAGAACACAAATAAATCCATTATAAAAGGCAATCACTTACAAAACCCTGAAGACAGGAAGGATAGAAGAAATTCATTTTTGTTGGAACTTCTAGTTACTCAGGGAGGTAAGTTAGTGTATGCTGTGTCGTAGCCTCAGTTTCATAACGCAACCTTTATCGTAATGGTAAATGTAGTTTTAATGCTTTTTCATCATTCAGTTTGGAATCATGACTACTTAGTACTGTTTTTAAAAAATATTCCCCCCCACCATTTGCATGAGTTTTAACCTCTTTCTCCTACCAATAGAAGTCCCAGTATTGACTAGTGGAATTTTTGCCTTCAGAGCCAGCTGGTGCTTCAGGTCCTGTTTTAGAGCACATGACCCACATAACATGAAAGAGTGCCTCACCAAGAGAAATTATTCTACACGCTGGGCCTTCTGAGCCTTGAAATCCCTACAATTGTAGATTTCTGTGTTTGTCATTCTGTGAAAGAATTATGTGCAGCGGTGTCTGCAGAGGAACACAGACTAGGATAAAGGCAGAGAAACGTACAGCAATAGCAGTTAGAAGTCATGTCTCATGGACGTTTTGTAATTATTCCATTTGTCAAAAAGTGAGAGGAGTTTGAAGTACACACTGCGGAGCAAGTTGATTTCTGACATGATTGCCTTATCATGTAGGGTGACATCTAACCTAGTTGAGGATAAAAGAAAATTACCTAAAATTAAAGCAACTGTATCACAGCTGTTCACATTTTATTTTCATTTTTCTTTTGCCTTTAAATTTATAGTATTATAATGTGTCATGGGAAGGGAGGACAAAAAATACTGACGTGGCTAATTTTGGATATCTATGAGGAAAATAATTTGGTTTCATATTCATGATTCAGACTTAGCTAAATACTATTTTAGGGTATTATTAGAAATAACATGGTTCTCTTAAGACCAGTCTGATAACCGATTTTAATAATTTTTGGACAATTGTGATAGAGGATTCTGAACCTGAATATCAGTGCTATGTCATTTTTTGAATTTATACAGTCCTAAATAGCTATGTACTGGTTCATTAGGAGTGACTTTAGATAGCTCTTGTGCTATAGTACACTATATATATGTATGGTAAGAGTAATGAAAATTTTAGTGGTTATGATGCACTAGTTATAGGAATCTTAAATGTAAGTTTCTTTGGAGATTAAAAGCCAAAAATGTAGTGCCCTTTCACCTACATACAAAGAATTGTATTTTCCTGTGGCTGAGGTGATGAGGTCTTGCTCCTTGAAAAAGGATTAAGTGCAAAAGAAGGTAAATAATATAGCAGAGATGACTTTCGAACTGTAGACTACCAATGCAGCAAGCCCTGTGCATCTTCTGATAAGCTAAAGGATTTTAAGAGGAATTCTCACCTGTTTTAAAGAACAGAGACCTGAGTCTTCTCAGTGGTTTACTTCTACCATGTTTACATTGTGGACACATGCTGATTCTGAATGTTTGCTGAATTTTTAACTAAGGTTTATATTGTTGTGTGGAAAATTAACGTGAAGTATCTGTACATGTCCTTTCCATAAGGAAATGCTTTGGGTGATATAACATCTTGTCAATATGTTTAAGAAAAACAGCAAAGTTGCATTAAAATGTACTTCATATTTTTGTGTTACTTTATTTTTTGGAATTTGTATTTTGGGGGAATCTTAGTTATTTTCAAACAAAACTGTTCAATTTTATGGTTGAAGAGTAAGAAATGCAGAATGCAGTGTGGAAATGGTTAACATGGAAGGTTTTCAGTAACTTTCCTCTATAAAACCAGAAAGGTAAAATCTGTATATAGGATTCTGTCACTTCATACAAGAAACAGAAAAATAAAACCCTATCAGTGATTTCAAGCAGATTCTAATTACAATTTCTGTCATTTTTAATGCAAAACAGCGTGAGGACTGCATAATAAATACTGAGATACGTGAAGCCGAGAGCTTAACGAACCTGAAAGATAAATGTATTTTCTTTTAACCTGGGCAGTCTAGTGCTGAACTTATGAGCTTATATGTAGGAAACAAAATGTGCTCTGTGTTGTTTTCTTCTTATGTTTAGGAAGATAAGGCAGTATGACCAGTAGTCGGAGAGTAATGAAAACCTCTAATGAATACAAGTGCAAATTCTCATACAGAGCAAGCTCTCAGCGGTGAAGCCATTTGTATGCAATTACTGTGCCTATTTTTCTCAAGTAAAGAATGCAGCCAGTATACACTGCTGATACATTTGGACAAGATGTATAACACAGAATTCTATTTTACAAGACTCCTGAACCATTAAAAACTGACAGGTGAGATATCTTTCGAAGAATGTAGATACTGTTACTTGGGAAACAATCTTTCTGGTATGTGAGCAGTTTAGTGGTGCTTGTCTGTGAGAGAACATGGGGACGTAAAGCTAGGAATGGGTGAAGAAATGGCAGAACCATTGAAGATAAGTCACTGAAAGCACTTCAGATGTTAATATTTCTGTAATAGTTATTGAGCATGTTGTATTAATGTTGTTATACACTATCTAGAACTACAGACTTATTGTGGCGGAATTTGCCTTTCATTACTTTACTAGAAGTAGTAGGTGTTATGCCCCTAAAATGTAAGAACATGAAGTGTATGCATTGTTAAGGTGCTTTTTTTGTGGGGGTGGATGGGTGCAAAAAGTTATGCACTGTAATACCTTTCACAAACACAAAGTAGTATTGTGGAAAAAAATGGCATTTACGTGGACATGGATGATTATACAGAGGAGAAAAAACAATGCGATAACATTCCAGCATCCCTGGAAACATTCAAGGTCAGGCTGGACGGGGCTCTGAGCAACCTGATCCTAGTTGAAGATGTCCCTGCCCATGGCAGGGGGGTTGGACTAGATGACCTTTAGAGGTCCCTTCCAACCCAAACTATTCTATAATTCTATGATTCTATGAACAGGTGGAAATCCTAGCAATTTTCCATACCGTTTGACCATTTTAATTTTACGTTTGTGTTCAAAGCTTAGTTCTTCTCTATTACTGTTCTTCTCTATTACCTTTCTTCTCTGAATCTGAAACATGAATTGTTGTAACAATGAAAGGCAGCAGAAAGTTACTATAATATAATCTCAGAAAGTTACTATAATATAATCTAGTCAATCTCCAAAAATCCCTGCAGTTTTCTCATTTTGGTTGTGTTTTTTTTTTTAAACATAGCTTGGCTCTGTGATTGCTGCATCCTACAGATAAACACAAAGGCATAGATTCAAGATTTCTTAACTCCTTTTTCCATCTGAATGTAGAGCTTTTTTCCCCTAAAGTGTAGTTTGTTGCCACCGTTTTTGAGATCAACTCTGTGTGTGTTATTTATAATGTAGAATTCTTGTAGGAAGCTCATTGCTAGTATCATATCCACTGTTAGCATGAAGGAGAGCTTAGCAGAATTATGAACATTAATTACAGACATTAAATGGAAGGGATTTCCTGGGTCATCAGATCCAATTCCATGCTTTCACAGGCAACTGCATCAGATAATCACTTAAGTAATTTTATCAAGCATCATCTAAAAAACAGTATTACTGTTTTTTTTTGTCCCATGTTATTCCTTGCAGAGGACTGGCCAAAACAATTCTGTGATGGCTAGAAGTATTTTCCGATGATGTTCAGCCATGAACAACATTTATTTTTGACAATTTGTTTTTATTTGAACACATGCTAACATTCCTTCTCCCTCCTCCCCCCCTTTCTTTTTTGTGAACAGGTGGTCTTTTACTATGTGCTTTATAATCCTCATTTGCAGACAGCTACATTCGGTAAACTGCGATTTTTCTCAACATAATTTTGCTAACTCAAGGAAGACAAATTCATCTCGTTTTCTCTCATGCATCTCATAATGTAAACAATATTAATTTTAGCTTTTTTCCAGTGGCACCATTGCTATTTATTCACTGAAGTGGCGTCTTTGAAAGTAAAAGTACCCCTAGACAAGGTGGTTGCCTTTAAGCTGGTACAATGCATGCTTCAGATGCTTCTAGAAGAAGTAGTGTACTGCTAGCTTCATATTTAAAAAAAAAAAAAATAAAATTACTTACATATAAAGCCTAAATTGTAACTGTGACGTGCAGTGTTAGCAACAAATTGTGGCTACCTTTGGTGAGGCCCATACAATTGCATCAGGCAACCTATTGAGCTAAGCTTGACCCAGACTCAGATTGCTGCTTCTTATTGTTTATTTCTATGTGGAGAAAACCTGGTTTTTTTGTTCTCTGAAAGACTGTAAAAGAGCTGCTGGCATTGCCAACACTATCAAGGGTATGTCATTGTTCAATTTGTGGCTTTTTCAGCCGTGAATGGAGCTCTTTGAAAAGTGATTGACACCTGCAGACTGAGGCGTTGGGTCCTGAGCCTGTAACGTCACCAGTAATTTAATTACACAGACAGGTAAGAGCTTGCTGGGAAAATATTAAGCTAGACAGGAATGGAGTGATGGGATTTTTGTCACATCACATTTTTTCTCTCTCTAATTTATCTAGAGTTTTTATCACAAGTCTTGCCTTGCAATAGACTACTTAAAGTAATTGACAGAAATTGGCTGGTTCGTAGCTTTATTTTAATATAGTTTGGATTGCTGAATTTTTGGACAGTTTTCAAGATGGTGAGCTGTTTTGCAGAAGTGTCTTTTAGGAAGTATGTGCCAAAATAATTAGTACGTTGTTTCTGCTGCCACTCCATCATTGTCTTGGTCTTGCAGATTTGAGGAACTGAACTTGAGCTTAATAAGCTGACATACCTTTTCCAGGATGAGATATGTGAATGAAATGGGTTGAAATAACAGGCCAAACCTTTAACACGTGTGTGAAATCCTCTCCATAATCAGACGTGATCATATGGGCGCAAGACTCTTCCATACCTTCTGTGGCCAGAGGACAACAGAAACTTTTGATCCATTTAATAGTTATGCTGGACAGAGTTAGGTGACCAGTTCTGGAGATTTTTGTCCCCTTTCTCAAACCTCAAGGTCCATCAGCCTGTTTTTTTGAAAGGTTGGTCCTTGACTATGGCTAAACTTAATCAACTTTCCTGCTTCCTGACTTGTGAGAACCGATGCTGGGCCATGTGAGTACGCTGAATTGTGCTGCCTGCCACTCTCCACAGTTCCTTTAGCACCTGAGAGAAGATTTAAGCGGTATCCATACTAAATAGCTTCCATTTCACTGATAGTCTGTAACAAAGGTGAAAACCTTCTTGGTTTCACCTTGTCTGACCTCCCCCTGAAATAGTTTCCTCCTATAATTACAGACAACTTCTTTACCCTAACGTGATTGCTGCATTTCCCTGACTTGAGCACAGGTTAGCTTCTCTCTCCACAAGAATCAGTTTTGAGGTGATGAAAAAACCCTTCCAGTTTTCCCCCCCTCTTCCTGTTTTCCTGATGCATACATCTCTGGAGCAGGTGGGGGCAATGACTTATCCAGAAATCCACTATAATTGTCTTGAAATTCCAAGAGAGAGTTATATAAAAGTGAGGAAATACTTTAAAACTTTAAAAGAAACTCAAAAGACAGGCAAGAGAATTCTACCCTCACAGGTGGTTCAAAGGCTATATAAGGACATATTGGAATCTGAGGATCTACGCATATGACTTATTTAAGAAAGGCTTACTTTTAAAACCTTCATGACTAGAAAGTTATAAGGGAAGAGAAGTGACTGGCGTAAAGAATTTTACCCATGTTCAGATGAAGAATGGATCAAAAATTCGGGCAGATGAAATATAGAAGGAAAGAAGTTTGAGAAACAAACTACCAAAAAGAATCAAAATAATAAATTTTCACTCTGACACATCAGGAAGCTTGCCAGAGAGTCTGCAAGATGCTCTTAATGATCCAGGAGCACTCAGAAGGTAAGAGCATTGCAAAGAAACACAATTAGTATTTCACATGGGTGTAGCATGTGCAGGAAACTGGGAAGATTCCTGTGCTAGAACCTGCTTTGAGGGGATTCGTGTGAGAAGCTGTCCGAAAAGGAGGGGGAGGAAGTGCTCCAGGCCCCTGAGCAGATGTTCCTCAGAGGCCCATGGAAGAGACCACAGTGGAGCAGGTATTTCCCTGCAGCCTGTGGAGACGACCATGCTGGAGCAGATATCCACACTGCAGCCCGTGAAGGACCCCACGCCAGAGCAGGTGGATATTATGTGGAGGAACTGCAACCCATGGAGGGAGCCCATGGGGTATCGGGTTCTCCTGACAGTTCCCGTCAGGAGAACTGTCAGCCTTTGGAGGGACCCATCCCTGGTTTATCCTGAAGGACTGCAGCCTGTGGAGAGGACTGATGCTGGAGCAGTTCTTGAAGGACTGCAGCCCATGGGAAGGACACATGCTGCAGCAGGGGGAAAGCGTGAGGAGGAAGGAGCAACAGTGAGGACAGGTTACAGACTAACCAGAACCCCCCGTTCTCCATCCCCCCTGTGCCACTTGGGGGTGGAGGGAGGAGGTAAAGGAGTTGGGAATGAAGGATTGAAGTTGAGCCTGGAAAGAAGGGGTGGGTGGGGGCTGAGGAAGATGTTGTAGCTTTTGTCTTGTTTCTCACCATCCATCTCTATTTTTAGTTGGCGCTACACTAATTTTCCTTGAGTCTGTTTTGCCTGTGATGGTAACTGGTAAATGATCTCCCCGTCTATCTTGACCCAGGAGCTCTTTCGTCTTATTTTCTCTCCCTGTCCTGTTGAGGAGGAAGAATGAGAGGGCGGCTGGCTGGGTGGGTGCCTGGCAGCTGGACAAGGTCAACCACCACAACCATTTGGGGGTGGGGGAAGACTTTTTTTAGGTATTAGTCCTTACACTGAATGTACTCCTGTTTGATAGGCTCACTAGCAGAGTCGTGGTCGTAATTTTCTTTTTTATTGTTTCTCCTAAAGGAGTAGTCTTCAAGGAAGAGAAAAATCCCACCTTCCCTGAGCAGGCACATGGAATTGGAAACACAGCTGGTATTTACTGTTCTCTGCAGCAAGAAAACTTTGTCTCTCAACAGATTTACAGCCCCATGACAATCAGTATATTTATCTGAAATTATGATTGTCATTTCTTCAGTTACTATAAAGCAGAAACTAGTAATTATGTGACACAGAAGAGACATGGACAGTGAAGTTGGTATCAAAGCAATGTTTAGATTTTCATAGGGTTTCAACGCAGTGAGAAACATTGTTTTTAAGATTAATGGTTTTTGTAATCAGCTAATTGTCAGTTGTTGTTCTGAGCGGTAATCAGACTTATTCTGAAGTTGCATTTCTTTTTGGACTAGTGCACCTTTTGCAAATTGCTTACCACATACTGAGAGAGCTGAACAGGAAATAAGACATTAGAAACTGGAGAAATTGAGCGGAAGACGTGAGGTCCTTTTTGTAGTGATGGCACCCATACTGTGAGATTACCTTTCTTCAGTTAATAGAGATTTACCATAGTTCTGAAACACAATGGAATGATGCAGTTAATCGACCATTAGCTGTTTTGCTGACATGACAGTACCAAAAAGATAGGTCTTTTTATATAGTTCAGGATAATGCTGGAGGTTTTCTGAGCAATTACATGATTCAGACATCTGGGTAAACGGTAATTGCTTCTGAATGGTATTTGCTTCAAAAAACCACAGTGATCTAATGAAATGGTAAAAAAATAATTTATACATACTACATAATGTAAATTATTGTGCAGCGCAATCATTCAGTTTTCAACGAAATAATAAAAGTATAGTTCCTATCTAAAAGTTACTGTTATTTCTATGAAAACAGATGCTATTTTTGAGCATTTTTTTCTCATTGAAAGCAGATTTTAATAAGTAGCTCAAAAACTGAAACTAATATTTTTAAAGTGCTGTACAAAAAAAAAAAAAAATCACATTAACAGGCCCAGTGCACATTTCATTATAAAAATGCACCATAGGCAGTTTATGCTCCTAAAATGTAAAATAGAAAATGGCTCATATTGTGAAGTTCTTCACAGCTCTAGACAGAGTAAAAGGATTAATATTAATGCAAAGGCTTAATCCCATGGAAAGTTATAACTTGATTGATATCACCTTTACCGCTTCAGTTGGAAAAACATCCACAGTAGATATTAATATCTGTTACACGGTGTTTTAAGTCATATACTTGAAGGTATAATTGTTAGGAAAATTTCCACTGTTTCTCTGCACAAGACTCTGCTATAGCTTAACATATGGTGGCACTTAAACAATTATTTATCTGTGTATTTGCATGAACAACACTAACAATACTTAAATTATTGCTGAAAAAATATTTATATAGGATTAAAAAACTAGGACCATTTTTTTTCCTATCCATCTTGTGGATCGTGGATATGGAAATGCAGCTAGACCAGCTATATCAAGACTTCCTTGTTATGTTCTTAGAAATTAAGATTCCTACCCTACAAGCTTATCTGTATTTCAGTAAGCCGGACAGCCATCTTGTGTATTGTATTATATTATATTAGCAGCTGATGGTAGTAATTAACCAATGGGACTTAAAGCCAAAGCTGGGGGCAAGAAATGGAAGATTATGACTTCCATGTGAAGATGCAGGATTTCAAATTCAAAGAGAATACTCCCCCAGATGAAAAAACTATAGAAAGTAAAATCAATATTTTTCTTCTGTAGTTTTTCTTAGTTCCTTATAAATTGAAATACAGCCTTTGCCTTCAACAGGAAAAAGTAGGTAATGCGGTCAATATCAGAGCACGTATTCTAATAGGTGCTCTTTCAGAGCCAGCTCCATGATAGTTTTGTGCTTATAAGTATTTATGGAAGGATGGTTTTCCCAAGCCCTTTTGATTGTGCACTCACAATTAATGGATGATAATTTTCAGAAGAAAAGATGAGTCGAAACTGTTTTGAGTTCCCCATCTTTAATGATACTGCAGCGAGGTATTGAATTTCCATTGCAATTCAGCGAGCATCTAGACCTCTTTGAAATTTCGGTTGATAGATATATCCCTGGGGAGATGTCAGAAGAAGATGTTGATATACCGAATTGAATATAAGAAATTGTGTCAGAGCTGGCTGTAGGTCTGTGAGTCACCAGTGAATAGAATGTAGTTGTGATCACGGGAATGAATTAGCTGATTGAATGAAAGCCTGTAAAGGGAGATGAAGAGAATACAAATGGCATCGTAAAACAGTGCCACACAGAGATGACTAAACTATTCCTGAACCAAACAGGGCATGAAAAGCAGGGCATACTAGCACAGCCAGAATACTGTGCCAGTGTAGTTGCTGTGCCGCTCCTATCAAACTAGCTAACCTGGATACCCCTGCACACCGCTGTTTTGCCAGGTACTATTTTGGATGGTGCAACAGGCAGAGATACCTAAAATTGTCCTTTGTCTCAGTGGCTCTGTGCCTTCATGAAAAGGACAGGTATTCTGGTACTTGCCTCAGTTTTTCTCTGCTTTTAGCACAAGGACCCCAGGCAGTTGAGTCCTTAGGGAGAAAAAATATTTTGATATATTCAGCCATGACTTCTTCTGTCTGATTAGAGGGCATGTATATAGCATATAAATGGATGGATAGATAAATGCTCAAAACTGTGAAAGGACACTTAATGGATTTTGTTTGTAAGCTGTAAAATCAGTAAACTGATTCATTTAAAGTGAATAGTATCATGATGAAATTGAGCAGCCTTAGCTCATTGGACAATATAAATTCTTTCAGGTTTTAATATGGAGAAAGAGTAAGATGAGGATTTGTTTAATCTGGTATTCGTACTTGCTCTGTCTTTTTGTGGCTGTATGCATTACTACCCCAGCTGTGCATTTAAAACAGTCCCCGTATTTTTTTGATAGTTATAGCTTACGGTACATCTCCTTACAGAATTCTGTAATGTTACACGTGCTCCTCTACACCCAACTAAATGAGGGAATTGGAAGAGTTACACAATACTGTCACCTGATGGTAAGAAGTGATGGTATTGGAAGCTTAGAACGTTTAAAGAAGTCTCTTCTGTTTTATTATTAGCCAGTCTTAATGGCACATCTGAATTTCTGTTAGAATTTAAACCTTTTAAAATTATGTTTCAGTAAAATTGAACATGCAAAAATCATTGGTTTCTTATCATTCAGGAAGTAGCTTTACTCTCCTGTTTTGAAAAGACTGTTGTTAAGTTGTGATTCCTCACCTGTGTAGTTTTAACTTCTGTTATACTTATGGCTTTGGCCACAACTCCAAGTTTGGAAGCAATGGCTTTATATATGGCCAAAGGATATTAAATAAATGATTCTGTAAACATTCTTCAATTTTTTAACTAGGCAATTAAGTTAAATTTAGCTCCATTAGTTAAGATAAACATAAGAGCTGTCACTTCACATATTTTATTTGTACACTGGTCTTTTTTTGAGATGATCTGCTAAAGAGGTAATTCCATAACTTGTATTAAAAGGAACAATTAAATTGGAAAATTTGAGGGCACTAGTGCTATGTCAGACATTTTTAATAATGAGAAGAAACAATCTGAAACTACTCTGAGGGAAACAACAAAAACTGTACATACTGATCTGAAAGGTAGAAATGGTAATGTTATTTATGTTTCAAGGAAACAAAATAATTGCTCCCCACTTTGAGTACATGACATTTTTCTTATGAGTCAAGAAGTCAAGTTTCTCAGTTGCATTAGGAAGAAAATACTGCATCTTTGAAAATGTTGTTTTGCTCTTGCTTCTTGTTCTCATTATTGACCTAAACAACTGTCATGGTTTAACCCCAACTGGCAACTAAGCCACACACGGCCACTCGCTCGCTTCCCCCCGGTGGGATGGGGGAAAGAATCGGAAGAGTAAAAGTGAGAAAACTCATGGGTTGAGATAAAGACAGTTTAATAGGGAAAGCA
>NW_008824233.1:1241843-1284554 GCF_000699105.1 Pygoscelis adeliae | reverse complement strand
GTGAGAAAACTCGTGGGTTGAGATAAAGAGATAAAGACAGTTTAATCGGGAAAGCAAAAGCCGCGCATGCAAGCAAAGCAAAACGATTCATTCCTTCCCACCAGCAGGCAGGTGTTCAGCCATCTCCAGGACAGCAGGGCTCCATCACGCGGAACGGTGACTTGGGAAGACAAACGCTATCATTCCAAATGTCCCCCTGCCTTCCTCCTTCTTCCCCCAGTTTTATGTGCTGAGCATGACACCATATGGTGTGGGATATCCCTTGGGTCAGTTGGGGTCAGCTGTCCCGGCCGTGTCCCCTCCCAGCTTCTTGTGCACCCCCAGCCTGCTCGCTGGTGGGGTGGGGTGAGGAGCAGAGGCGGCCTTGACTCTGTGTCAGCGCTGCTCAGCAGTAACGAAAACATCCCTGTGTTATCAACAATGTTTCCAGCACAAATCCAAAACATCACCTCATACTAGCTACTATGAAGAAAATGAACTCTATCCCAGCCAAAATCAGCACAACTTAGCTGTTTTGTAGTTTTACTTCTTCTGAACTTCTAGAATAACTTGTCTGACATTTGAAACTTCAGATGAGAAAAAAAATAAAATGCCCCCAATAACCTCACCATGAATCTGTAAGAATCCAAGCAGATGGCTCTTATTTAATGGGATTTCCTTGGAGAAATTAGTTGATTTCTCTATTGAGAAGTAGAAGGCAATTTAATAACGGGTAACTTGCACAACAAGGATAGTAAAAATCAACTCATTTCTATGTAGAGATTGTTTTACTCTTCTTCTTACAAAAGCAATACACTGGAAGTGATAGTCTCAAAATGCGAATAGGTTTCTGTGGTTTCAGATGTAGACTGCTTGGACTACTGAAACTATAAAAGGCTCAGGTTATGTGGAGCCAGAAATTCCCGTGCATCTTTGTGTCTTAAGAGCAGTGGTGATGTTTCAGGTAAAACAGCCAGCACGTTGCTTTGTTCTTTTATTTTCCAAATGGTGGAATTAATTTCTTTTTTTTTTTCTCATGAATCCAGCTTTTTCTACCAGTGATCTACAGGACAGAATCTCCCTGTTCTGCCCCTTAACAAGTAGTAAGAGACTTCAGGTGGTCACCAGTGTCCCTGAGATAACTTCACAGGCTTTGGCCATTTGTTCAGCCTCGGATACTTCACTGGCAGCTGTCGTGGTGAACAGATAGAGGCTGGACATCAAACTAGGATGGAATAAGGTTGTATTCCGTGAATACAACTGGACATTAAAAGAAGGAATTATTGGGGAGGAACACTAGACTTTATTAAAGGAATGGATGTTCTGTAACTTCTGGATTTTTTGTCCCATGCAGTTTCCATCAGGGCTTAAGTAGATGATTGAGATATTGCATGATACTGAATTAAGACCAGTATTTCAAAGTTCCTGAGGCTGAAATGAGGTGAGGTAACTCATGAAATTTTTATGACTTACCATTCTGTTGATATTGCTGGAAGAGTAGAGCCTGACTAGTATACTAGTAGGTATAAAACTCACTGAAGTGAGTTTTACATACCAAATGTATCCAGACATAATAACCGGCGATTGAATATAAATGGTTACAATGCAAAATAAAGCCACAGTAGATGATATAGAGAAAACTCACTAAGAAAGTGAAAATTCGCCAGACACTTCTACTGGTTTTGGCGAGATTGACATTACATTATATAGATTTAAAAAAAAAAAAAAAATCTCTTTAGGTCTTTCACAGGTAGATGATTAAGATCTGATGCATTTATGCTAATGCAGCTGAATTTGATCATAGCGATTACATGAGGCTTCAATGTAGTGGCCAAACCAAAAACATTCTGAGGTTTTCAGGAAATATGTATTGATCTGCAGTGAATTATAATGTACTTTGGGAAAAAACTGAAATGATCCAGTCCTCTTCCAGATGCAGATTTCTGTTAGAATTCCTTTTTCAGGCATATCCTGGGGAGGCATGTCCTCTTTCTATGTCTGCTAAAACAACATTTCTTTTCCCTATTACAGTAAGCTGCCATTAGATGCCAATTTGTTTAAATATACTGTAGAAGTGGAGACAAAGTTCACTTGAAAAAAAAAGTTTTAAGACACTTCCGAAGTTTTCCACAGGGTATGAATTTTGGACTATAAATCCCAAATTGGTGAGTACTTGGATTCACAAATAAGCCAAACTACAAAGTATGGTGGATGGAAGACTAGATTTTACTCTTTTATTGCTATCCTTTAGTCCACGAAGTCAGTCACTCAGAGTGTTTTGTTCCACAATGGTGTAATGAAAATATTAAAATGAACCTTGTGGATTATGGGGAGAAAAAAAACCAAAATAGAATTACTTGTTGGTGCTGTTTGAAGGGTACAGTTATTAAATCTCTGAATTTGAGAAGTTGTATGAGGTAGATACTTACTGAATTAGAAAAACTTTTCTGTTATCCAATAACATTTACTTGACATTATGGTTGATTTTTCCCTGAACTTCTAAGTTCTTATTTCTGTGTTGCTTTATGAAATTGTTACTGGAACTGCTTGGAGAGGGAAGCAGGCAGCAATTTTGCAGTCGTGCTTTCACAGAAGTACCTGTCAACTGCACTGCTAACTTTTTTGATTCAGAAGGAAGAAGACAAATTATAAAGGTGGCAGAACTACAGGCTTGCTGGAGCACACACTTTCCCTGTAATTCACATATAGCCTCATAATCCTTAGAAGAGATCACAGGTTACTGAGCAATGCTGTGTGGACTAATATGGGCTAGTAAGGCTTTCATTTATGAAAGGTAGATGTGTATAACTGTAACTTAATTCCCACATAGCAGCCTTACAAGAAGTGGTCATTTTTCTAAGGTATATAATTATAGGTATATATCCTAGTCTTAATGTACTTTTAAAATATGATTTTTATATTATTGAGTTTAATTATTAAAAACATTAAGATGATTATATCTTTTCCTGGTAAAAGTAGAGTATCTCACATACCTCATGGGGGCAGAAGTATGCTGGAGAGCTTCAGAGGCTATCACCTTAGATTTCAGCAAAGATAAAAGTGATCTGTCTTCATCAAAGATCAAAACAATTCAAAGGAGAAGAGTCTGTCACAACAATTGGCATTTGAAGCTATTATCAGAGAAAGGCTCCTTTAGAATACAGTTAGCAGAGCATGAAGAAAATTATTTTCATAGTGACAATTAATTAAATATCAAGATAAACTGCATCAGGGTAGGAATCCCTAAGCCAAAAGTACTCTTCCAGCAGTTTCCACGTCTCCAATTAAGAAACAAAAAGTCAATTTTGATTCAATTTCAGCCTACTTGAAAATCCATTGAAAGGTATCCTGGAGGTCTCCTATCGTGTGATTTCACAGAACCGATCCTCACCATTATGCTTCTGAGAGTGGGGCAAAAATGGCTGCAGTAGAACATATGCTTCATGTTGGCTCCTGCCCATCCTCATTAAGATCTCATTGTGTTGCAGTTTCTTAGTGTTTTTTTTTTTTCTCCATACTTTCGATTTTATTATCTTTCAGAGAACTTTTGGAATTTAAAATAGGCTGAGTGCTCAAACCCAAATTTTGCTTATCTCCTCCAGTCAGTGGTTACTGATGGGTAGAATTTAATTTATGATTTATTATCTGCCAAGATTAAGGAAGCTCTGTTTCAGTTCAGTTCAGTGGAAAGTCAAGGAAACTGTTGCTAACTTTTAAATTGCATGTATTGAATCAGGTCCGTGAACAACAAGCACATAGAAAGCCAGGCTAAGGCAAGCTTGGAGCATCCAGCCAAAAACTGTGACCAACCCCACCCCGTTTGGCACTAAGTCTGTTCTGGGCATCAGACATTGGGAAAGGTAAGTGTTTTGTGTGCCCCCGTGAGGCACAGTAGTGTACCACTCGGAGCTAATTGTGAATGCAAGGAAGATTTGCACCTTAAAGAAACCTGCATTATGAAAGTTTGTGCATTAAATCACTGATGTAGGTATACCCCTGTCCCCTTTAAAAAAAAGAATATATATACTGACCATCTGAATGCTTAGTTCCCTGTGGGAATATAAGTAACAGAATAACCTTTCTGAAGGCACCAGAAAGGCAATTACTATAACTTATTTCTAGCATGGAGTGACCATGCCTTTTTCAGAAAAGCTTTGGACTACAGAGAAGGCCATCCTTGCATTAACCCTTACTGTGAGGAAGTGCTTTCCCTTGCAGGGATGGGATAATTTAAACTGTTTGCTTGAATGGAAATAGAGCTCAACAGGTTCCGTGTATTCTGTGAGAGATTCTGTCACATTTATTGGTGGAGTTTAGTCTTCAGGAGTCACCTGAATTACAGTACTGATTGTTTGCACCTGTTTACTAATGTTTATAATAGTAAAACATCCTGAACAGTCTCAGTGAACGTAGTTGTTCAGCTTATAGACTATACAACGTGGGAGGGATGTTTGAAATCTTACCTGTTCACATGAGAGCAAAGAGTTGTTTAAGTTAGCCAGTTGGGCATCCTGAGCAAAAAGCTGTATCTTAAATTTCCTCCTTCTTGAAAAATGGCTGTACGGGAGAAATGCATTCTCTAAATCTTCTGATGAAGATATTCCTCTTAGTGTTGAATAATTAAAGTTAATAACGTGTAATTCATATGGTGACTTTCTGCCCCATTTGTGCTGCTCCAGTGCGGAAAATGTAGCGGGGAACAGTTATCACAGTATTTAATTTCTGATGTTGTCTGTCATTTTAATTTCTACTACATAATTAGAGGTCTCAGTTTTTCATGTGAGCAAAGTGAATGAAGTGGATGAGGCTTAAAAGAGGGGAGAAGAGTGGCTGTGATGCCATTGTCATATACTGTTTGTTGCACTGGTGATGAGAACCAGCATTTCACTCTTGTCTCACTACAGTCAGTTCTAGACTTCTTTGCTTTCTAAGGCCAGCAACTGGCAGCTGTGGTCATCCCAGAAAGTTAGGTCTTCCTATTTTTCACATGACAGTAGGGAAAAGATCATGAATGACTGATAAAAGCAGGCATAAGATCTTGTAAAGATGAAGATCAGAAGTATGGAATGGCTTCCATGTGAGAAACAGCTGCTTTTTAAACAGTCTCTTCAGTTTGGAAATGCAAGAACTGGGTGGAGGGCAGGGAAGGCGAAAACGCTTAAGAAATCATGAAACCAGTGATACGGTAACTAGAGGGCCTGAAATGAAGCAGCAGGTCGTAGCTTTGAAACAAAAGAAGGGATACTTCTTCACACACTGTGTAGTTAATCTGTGTAACTTCTTGCAACAGGATTTTGAGGTAAACCCCCATGAAGTTTGAGTTATGTAGTTTAGAAATGCAACTTGGCTTTCTTCAGAGTAAAGTAGTAGTGTCACATTTTGCAGGATCAGGCTCTCGGTACAAAGGAAAGGGTGGATACGAAAAGCAGATGTGGGTCAGCACAAGAGAGAATAGTAATAAGTATAAACCAAGCATAGGAAGCAGCAGTTACATTATGTTGTGGTTGCTTTGCCATTTAAGAGGGGTGTTTGGACCTCTCCTACTGCAGTAAAGTTTTGATTGCTTTTAGATCAACATTAAAGAGTTTGTATTCAAATTGTGGACGATGATAAACTTTGGAGAAAAGTTTCATTTTTATTCAACAAAAGGAGTCTTTTGGTACTGTCTCCTGTAGGAGCTCTTTGACTCTAAAGATCTGGGAGAGAGGAACATGAACATGACTGCATCACATCTGTGCTCAGTATATTCTAAGAACTCCCCACTCCGTGCATAAGATCTAACTGATGCAGAGAAGAGAGACGGATTATTTTTGTCTTTATCTTAAAAATTCCATATACATGAAAGGATGTAATTGCTTATTTTATGATTGAAAAGATATCTAGCAACCTACCAGTTGCTCAAGCCTGAATTAAATTTGAATGTTATGGCAGGTATATAAAAAAAATAAATAATACATTTTAAATTTAACTTTTAGTGTACATTTGTTCTTCAAAGTTATCCAAGGAGTCAGCCTCTCAAACTCTGATAGAATATGTTTGGCAATAGTTAGGACACCATGCTGTAGAATGACTGTTTCAATAGTCCTTTTTAAAATCTTTGTATAGATGAGGCTTTTTAACCAGTTGCAACCTTGCAATGTTGTGTACTAACTGTATTCTAGTCAGCTTATGTATTCTCCTGACTAATCTCTTTTCTTGCTCAGTCTGCGCAGTCATTTTAAAAAGAGAGACAACTCTGGCTGAGCCACAGTTGTAACTGTTAGCTCCAGTGAAATATAGCATATCAGTGCATGCTGAGCCAGACAGAGGGTCTGACATCTATTAGTAGTGGGCGTGAACTAAAGATCCCTAGGATAAAAGAAGAATGGGAGTGAAATTTCATGTGACAAGATAAAGATGTCATAACAAGAATATGCTTATAGGCAATTTAAACTTCTTGGAAAATGATCTCAAAATTCATGAGACATGACATAATGGAGAGAGTGCTGGTGATTGCAGTAAATAATTGTTTTATGAGCCATTGTGTTATAGTAACCCTAATAATTAATTGTTTCTCCCATGTTGAGATCACTTCCCCCTATCTGTAGCACTTCTTGTGGCTAAATTTTCTTCAGCTCTACCTCAGAACAATAATCTCAGTGCAAATAGAGGAAAAAACCCTATTTCCTCTGTAGGAGGGAATAGATGCTCTAGTTCATAAGCTCTTTTGAATCAGTCCCTTCATGCTGTCCTTTATATTACTTCATTACATAGTATCATGGAGCATTATGTCTGAAATTCTTTTCAGAGAAGATCACCTTGTTTGTAGAAAGTTATTCTTTTAGATGATCATTGTGCTTTACATGTGAAGGGGCAGATTCCTCAAAGGTGCTCTCGCTTTCATATGTGGTTGAGCAGGATTTGCAGGTCATATTAGTAGGGCAAGAGATTTGTAAGGAGGCCCACCCCTGAAATGACGACTTTTGGTGGGTTTCAATAGCAAAGACCTCTCAGGGGATGAGTGGAGTTTGAGTATTATTTTACATCCCAGTCACCTTTCTACCATTTTACATCTTTCTTTGTCAGTTATGGGTGCCGTGCAAATCATACTTTGTAAGTATTTTCTAATTAAATAATCTCTTTGCCGTATCTAGCAGTCTCATTTACATTTAAATTCCAAACAGCCATTGCTGGTGGGTAATGATACGTGTGTATGTGTTTTTATAGATATAAAAAATTAAATATATTAAAATGTATGCCTGTATTGTTATGACTTTGTCACTGGTGTAGCATACTTAAGGATATTACCCAGACAGAGAAGACCTTGTGTATCTGCTCAGCTCAAATAGACCAGATTAATCTGATACGAACTGGACAACAAAGGAGGAGTTGATGAACTGTGTTACGCTGTTATGCAGCTGTCACTGAGTTAACATTTTTGGTGTGAGCCAGAGGAAAGGGGCTGTATGACTAGTAAAGGGCTGTATGTAAAGCCACTGGTGGCCTGTACCATCAAATCAATACAGAAATTGGTAACTGTAGCCCCTTGGAGGCTTAGGCTTTGAAGTTCAGTTTTGGGGGGGCACGCAGAATTCAAATACTTCTTCCAAACACTGCAAAACTACTTTGGTTGATAAATCAGTTTGGAAACTTCATTGTCCTGTTGCCCTATGAGATGTCTTGTTCATTCAGTGTGCAAAAACTTCTCTCATGTTGTGTAGTACTATAAATAATCAATGTAGTATATACTAATATATACCTGCTTGGTACCAAGAGAGTATTCAGTTCCTAACTTGGGAGCCAAGGAAGTTAAACTTCTGTAGTAAGCAAGGCTGAGTGTAGAACTTAATAAAAAGAAAACTCAAATCCTGGAAGTTCATTTTCTATTTTGAAATACTAATCTACTGATTCAAGAAATGTATGTTAAATTACAGTGATACTAAAAGGTCCTGCTTATGATTTTCTTGAGTTAGACTTTTAGTAGACATTGAGGAAAATACTGCCCCAAGTAGAAGTAGAAAGCACGTATGTAGAGCTGTCTCTGTAACTGTGAAAATTTAAGCCAGTTGGACAAGCAGTTTGGCAGCAGGTTTCTTGGAAATGGGAAGCTAATAACTCCTGAGAACTGAAATTGGAGCTTCAGAATTTAAGCTTACATGGGGAATTTAACATCACAGTTTTCAGAAAGATACATGAATATTTTAGGTAAATACGTGAGGTAAAGTGGTCTGGGAATTTTCCTTCTGTGGAAAATGTTGAGATATTTCTGTTTTCTTTCACTTTTACTATTTTAGTTGAGATCTTCTAATCCACGTAACTTTTTTTTTTCTTGCCAAATCCTCATCTTAGTGTTTAGCCACAGATTCTTTTGCTGTTGGAGTTATTAAAATCAGGTGATGGGTAATGATCCCTTTCTCTCTGCCGGAACTGAGCAAACAGGTTCAGCTACTGCAGTGCACGTGTTCCTTCTGTGGGTATTTAGTCCTCTCTACAAGGCTTGTCGTTTACTGTGGAGGGAACTGGCTTTGCAGCATCATTGCAGCAAATGGAGAACAGAAAGTAAATAGTGGTTGTGCCTGTACAGAAAATAAGGGATATAACTGCCGGGGGGGGGAAGGTCAGAAGGGTAGAGGTAGAGAGGTGGGGAAAAAAAGGGCTAGAAAATAGTGATCGAAAATACAGCAGTGGTAGCATTGGAGAAGATAAAGTGGAAATGCTTAGAAGGAAAAGATCTAAAGGAAAGATAAAGTTAAAGGGAAATAAATGGGACTATTAATGTATTCTATTTTCTTTTCAAGAATTCCACAAAAAAGGAGAGAGAATAATACTTTTTATAAAGCTGTTCTGTTACTAAAGTTGGTTCAGTTTAATTTTCAGCACAGTGAAATGTGGAGCCCCTAGTTCCTTGTGAAAGCTTGAAAAAGGAGTAGCTCACATAAGGACATGTTAATTCAGCTGATTTATGCACTGCCTGGTTAATACACTGAAAGGCAGACAGGCTGCACGTGTTGTAGGTCAATAAAGTCAGGTACAGTTCAGACACTTGATGGCAAGTGATATCTTCCTTCAGATGTATTCTGTCAGAATCTATGGGCAATGCTAGCTTAAATAAGAGTGTGAGACTGAATTGAGACTTTATAAAATAAAACCTTTAAAAAGATAGAAACTAAAACTGCTCCGCTGTGCACTTTGATGCAAGCAGGAAGTTTTTCTTCACTGGTGGTTGTCACTGCGCTGCCTAGGCTTTATTTCATAAGCTGATACCGTCCTAATTTAAACTTTGACTTCCTATTACAAAGTATAAATCAGAAGATTAAAACCCTCCTGCTATAGATTTTTTTAATAGAAAGTGACAGTTTAATTTGGCAGAGTTGAACTGAAAGGATGCTTAAACCTAGTAGAGAGTGCCAGCATCAGCAGCTCCACAGTAGTTGGAAATGAAAACAGAAACATGAATAATTAACAGATAAGCTTGAGTTCCTTAGATATTTTGCAATTACTTTGGAAAAGTTTTCTTCTCCATTAAATCCCAGAGTTCTATTTTTGCAGTCAACCTGGTTTTGCTTACTGAAAAATAGTGGGTATATGTAACTTTTGTTTTACAAAGAAAGTTTGTGTTTGAGGTTTTTTTTGTTGTTTGTTTTTAAATGAAAAAGTATAGTTTTGCAGGTAAACTCAGTTTTTACTAATAGGTAGTTTTATTTCTTTACTTTTTTTATAGTTACACTGGTGTTTCTTTCCCAAGATACAGCAACATTTATAAAGAGATACATTCGTTTGTATTTGTTAGGTTCTATAAGGCCATATGACCTGCAGTTTTTAGATACAGTAAGAAATTAATGAGCAATTGTGGCCTTGTCGACAGGGCGTTCTATTCCAGCATGCAGCTTTATGTAATGACACTGAGCTGTTAAACATCTGAGTTATTCCATGTGCTTACAGTAAACAGCATTCAGAAAACGATCATCATGATAATGGCACAGAAAATACTACTTTTTTTTGTATTTATACCATCTCTGTTACTAGCTGCGCAACAACTTCATGAGGTGGAATGTGGTTCAACCATATGCTGGAATCAAAGCAGCCAGTTTCTACTGCAAGGAAATTAATATGCAAAATCCCTGTTTTCAAAAGTTCTTTTATATATTTCAGCCTAGAAGAGATTTTGCTAACTCAGCTCGTGATTTCAGTTAAGAAATTTGTTTAGAGCATCCTGTTGGTAAAATCTAGGCAATTTGCTTTGAGAAAAAAACATTTACACCTGCAAAACCATGATTTTCCTCCCTGTTCCCCCTCAGTAAGTAGGATGGAAGTATATTTTCCTCCCAATTCCCTCTTCACGATACTGTAATTTGGAAAACGTCTCTTATTTGAGGAAGGTATGTACTTTTTATAGGGAACAAGAGTAAATTTAACTTTGGTTCTCCTGCTCTGACTTCCAGTATAAGTGGATTTCTAACAGCAGGTACCAAATTCAAGAGAAATAATACCAGTATTTCTGCTCTTTCTGAAGGTGACTATACTGTCTTCTGGCACGGAATGCTCTTTGACTAATCTGTATTTTCCTGCAGCCTCAAATTTAAAAAAAATACTTGTTTTTAGCAAATTAGCAGTAAGAAGATTTCTGTTAGTGTTACAGTCTACTTGAAGATGACCAACATCCTGAACAGAGCCTCTGCCAACAATAATATTAATTATGTCATCTATAATCATAGAATAATTTAGGCTGGAGGGGAAGCTGGAGGTCAGCTAGGCTAACCTTCCATTCCGAGTGGGTCTGTCTAGATTAGGCTGTTCAGGGCCTTGTTTTGAGCATTGCCAAGAATAGTGAATATCTGAACTGCTGAATCTTTTTGTTACGGAATCTGTTCTTACAAAAGTAACATTACTCATTACCCGCCCCCTAACAAACAAAACAAAAACCCAAACAAAAACCAGCCACCTCTTTCTGCACCTTTATTTGTGGAATGGCTTCCGCTATCATTTATGAAATGTGGATAAAATAAGTTGGAATGTCCTTACCTTTTCTCTTGCCAACAGAGGTTTTTAGGGGAAATGACCTCACGAGATGAATTGACCATCACTGATGCTTCAGGTTGTGGTGGAGTTACAGATTGGTCTGAACTAGGAACAGTCCCAGTCATGTCAGAACTAACAGAGATCCCAAAAGTGGTATTAAATAATAAAACAATATTATTTATTTTACTCTTTAGAAACATGGAAAGTGTAATACTGCTTAAAAAACAACCAACCAAAACCAAACAAAGAAAAAACAACCAAAGGCTTCGTGAACACATTAGAAACAGTTTTGTCGTATTTTACCCAAAGCTTGGTTAATATTGCCAAGCTTATGGTGGGTAGTTTCCCAAAATGTTTATAAGCAACAGGTCCCTGTTTCCTGCTGCATGTAACTTTCATATTGTGTTACTGTTTTTTGTGTAAAAGTCAACTCACCAGAGTAAAATTCCTCCATAGCACTGTAGGGTATATGTAACTTTTGTAACTACCTTATGTAGATGGTAGGGAGTCTTGTAGAAGCAATTCTAGCATGATTTTTCTCCCAAGGTGAAAAAAAATAAATCACAGTCTCAGCCTTGTGATAGCAACATCTTTCCCTCTGGCATGACTTGTAATTAGGGAAGCAGGCCTGACAAGGTGTTCTAGTGAGGTCTTATGAAATCTATAGTAACAACAGGTACTATCAGTCTGTAATTATCCTGAGGCATGGAGTCAAGGGAAAAAAATAAAAACCAAAACAAAGCAAAACACCCCACCTAAAATATTTATTAGTATGTCAAAGTAGTGGAGTTCTAAACTGTGATAGTGCATTATTTTGCTGCTGAGAGAGTGTGAAGACCTTTTTTTAGAAAGTGGAATTACTGAAGTGTAAGACCTAGTATTCCTCCTGTTCTAATGCTGCTTATATAACGCCATAATGAAAGGAAGAAGTGTAGGACTGAAGTGCTTTCAGGCTTAAGATAATTAAGTAGAGAAGTGTTCTTGTCCTTTTCTTTAAATGTCAGATTCGGTTCTCATTATTTTAAGAACTTTAGTTAAAAAGTAATTGGTCAGGCATTACTTTCACCAGGTGTTTTGGTCCATGTGCCTTAGCTTCTCAAACGCTAATCCCAGCTATATTTTATTATCGTTCTTCTTAATGCTAGAAGTAGTATGGTGTAACTTTTCTCTTATTTTTGCCATCAGTGAAAAGGTTACTGACAAAGTATGGCTCTTGCTTCTCGCATTTTCTGACTGTTTTCAGTTTTAACTTTCAGGATTCATTGCCAATATTGCTTAGAGTTAAAGATGACTTTCTTACTGGAATAAACTGTCAAATACAACCAATTAAAATCCATTCACCTTCATTTGAATTTTACAATATTTTTTCATGTGTATTATTTGAAATTCATTAGAGACTATTTAAAGAAGAGCTGGATTTTCCCCTATCCTTTAATGTATTTGCTATAGGAGTTTACAGCAGAATGTTTTATGTTTATTTTAACTTTGGGGACTTAATCTGGAATGCAGAATATCTGGTATCAGTATATTTTTGCTGGGATAAAATATGCCATAAATAAAGGACAGATGGAATTTTAGATGTGACAGAACCGTGGGGTTTAACAGAAAGAGAAGATGTTTGAAAGGGAATATTTTTATCCATATGATAACGTCTGGATTTGCTATTCCCCTTGCTACAGTGCTATTCAACAGACTGACTTCTTTTTTAACATGATTTTTATTTTAGTTAGTTGTAGAAGCCTTTCACTGAATAATCAGGATGTTATCCTATTAGATAGTCTAAATACTAAGAAACTTACCCCTGTACTTTTTCATTGTATTGCTATACATGCTACAATCAACAAGAATCTGCTAAATCTAACTCGGTTCTGTTAAACAGCCTCAGTGAGATGGCCTGTCCTTGTACTGAAGTGATGTGCAGACATCTATGATGCAATGCCTGTATTGGCTGGTTGGAAAGGACATAGTACTGTAAAAAGTAACAAGGTGTGAAAATTGGTAATGGCCTTTGCACCCTGCTGCTATTTCAGTTCCTATTCTACCTGTTTTTATAGATGTTGGGGTGGAAGAAAAGTGAAAGGCAATATAGCTCCATGTTTGCTTTCCGGGGGGGGCTGAGCAGCTTCAGAGCTTGTCCTGCTGGAAATCTGTGTTCTGGGGGGCTGAGCAGATGCAGAGCTTGTCCTGCTGGAAATCTGTGTTCTGGGGAATGCATATTGCATGAAGAAACAGAAAACATGGAGTTAGAACAGCCAGGAGTAAACAAGGGTTTGGACCTCCCTGTGCACAATCGTACGCGCTTGTTAGCCAGGTTTAATTTTTTTATTCTGTGGGGGTGCAGTCTACACGTCTATAGTCTCTAGCCATCTTCACAAAATTCCTGCATGATCCATTCCAAACTCCTCATCGTGTTATGTGATGAACCTGTCCCACTGCAGAGCGCTGCTTGGTTAGCACTGGTCACTGAACGCAGCGGATCGCTGTCAGGCGCTTTGCCTTGGGGTTGTTAGAGAGCCGAGGACGTTGTTACTCTTGCAGTAGTGCTGTTGTCACGTTCAGGCCCGTGTCTGTGCAAGGGGTGGTATATCAACTCATACTCTAATCCAGAATGTCTTGTTTTAGTGGCGGGCAAGGGTGCTCTAAAATCTTTATGTTCATTAAAAGTATAATTTTCCCCTCAATAACGCAGTTATTTGGAGTGAAACAAAACAGTTCTGCCTAAAATATGCATCACAGGTATGCAGAGAAAAGGGTGAATGAGTCTTCCAGCTGGAAGAGAATTCGGAGGAAAACAGTGGATACGATACAGAAAGCTGTGGATGGGTTGAGAGTGCTTTACCTAATGCTCCTTTCTACAAACAGTTACATCTATTACATAATATTTTTAATGGACTTATATAAGTCACTCAGTAATAAATGGTAAACCATTAGAACTTCAGTTAAATAGTGTCTCATGACTGTGGCCTAAGGAGGAACATTGGGATTAGTGTCCCCTCTTTCTGAGTGATTATTGAATAAGTGACAGTATTTTGAAAAAATATAGGAAGGGATATTCAGTCATTGCTATTAAAATAACGTTTTCACATTCAGGACTGGAGAATTTGACGTGATTTTTTTGAAGACCTAAAGCTTTGTATTATATATCTTAAAAATTCCTTGTCCTGTTAGGCCAATTAAAAAGCATGTGTGGAATTGCTTTAAGAAGTTACTTGCAGAATGCTTGAGCTAGAGAAGGGGATCTTGAAAGGAGGGTATACAAATCCAAAACCCTGTAGGAAACACTGCCAAACTGTACTTTCTGAAGCTAAGACCAATCTAAAATCAGCAGTGTTTGCTTTTTCTATCCTGAAATTTCTAAGAAAACCATCCTTTTAAAGACAACATCCACAACTTGAAAAGATTACAGGGTACCAGGAAGTAACTCTGCTATTGCCAATGAGTTTTGTGTGGAAATAATCAGGTATTAAGGTAAAAGTCAGAAATACATAGAAAAAGAAATCACAATTGGTGTCATCTGTTAAGGGAATTTTGATGGAACATTCTCTTTGTAATTAAACAGTTTATGGTAGGGTTTTGGAGAAAGGTTTTTGCTTTCACAGGAACCTGTAATTATTCTTGAAAACCAAAATATCCATATTATGTGAAAATAAAACAGCTTCCTAGAAAATAATAGGAATTTCATGCCAGTGATAGTTCACGGTACCTTCAGCTCTTCATTCTACATAGTGGTGGATGTGTTTACATCTCACATGGAGGGATATAGTCTGTAGTATGACCCATGAAATCCAGCATGTGAGTCCGTGTTTGAAAGCTGGATAACAGTATGAGTAATAGAATGGTATCTCCTGTGTGTTACCGAGATACTGTTTCTGACAGATGGACAAAAATTTAATTCTTATTCCCTGAAAAAACAAAGTCTTTCACAGCAATGTTTTTGGTAGAGCTAGTATTCTTCAGCTATCCAGGACCAGTAAGTGTCATTTACCAAAAAAGGAGAGCAATTATTTTTTACTTTAACCTCACCGCTGTATTTGAATCGTATCTAAAATGATTGCCCAAGAAGCAGGGCATGCTAGATTATTTTCTGAGTGGTAGGGTTCAAAAATAATCAATAGATGCTGCTTTTTCCTTATTACCTGCTAAACAGCTCAAGGTGTTTCTTGAGAGAAAAATATACTTTCAATTGCTTTATGTGCAGATGTCCCTCAAGGGTAATCCAGAACACAACCTGCAGAAATTTGATGAAATTTTGTGAGTCTAATTAATTCCCTATCCAACAAGAATTCCTTTGTCAAGCTTGTCAGTATGGAAGCAGGACACGAGCTGGAAAACATTGATAAAACATGACAAAGAGCTTTTAGTGTGTTTGATGTGTCATTCAAATGTAAACAAATGCTGCTGCATAAAGCAAAAATGTATGGCAAGGAGATGGAAAACAGTGGAAAATGCCTCCCCGAAAACAACAAAATAAGCAAAAAGACCATGTAAAACCTGCTTTCCTTTTACGCTACCTGAGAATGTTGTGCAAAACATAGCACTTGCTTTTTATTTCTCAACTGAAACACTAAGTGTACCATGTGCAAAATAAACAAACATTGAACAAACACCAGAAACTTTCAAGAGCAACTTTGGGTTTACACCTAATAAGTTTGAAGTCAACAACTATCGCATTAGCTGTTCAGAGAAATTTTGAGGCAGGTATGATGCACAGTAATTTGTTAGCTTGAATCATGCAAAGCAAAGGACGTATCTACTTATTCCAGATGACACCAAGGCAGTTGGGCAGTGCTTACTAAACCGAATCAATTTACTTCACAACAGTTGGAGTGAAAAACATTTCTTCTGTTGGCATTTTTAGAAATGTACCTGAAAAGTACTAGACTGGCTATTTTTTAGTATCAGGCAGTCCCATTTGGGCTTGAGAGAGAGGAAGATTTTTTTTTTTTTCCTTTGGGGGGAAAAAAAAAAAAAATCCCTCGGAGTGTGTAGGAGCTTATTGAACAAATAATTAAACCTTTTAAAATAGAATCAACATGCAAATGTTGCAGCACAGGGAAATATAGTGTAGCTGTACATCTTGATTGGTATAGAAAAAAAAGAATGATATATTGGCTATAAGAGCAGAATTTCACACTTTCTAGGAATGACCTGAAAAACTGAAAATTTTTGTAACGGTCTTTATCAGTATGTAATCAAAATTTAGAATTTCTGTGAAGTTCTTCAAGACTTCTAGCTTTGGTATAGCAACTCACCTTACCAGCTAACAGAAAATAAATAGAGCGGTGCCTGATGTCCTGTGTGCTTTGTGCTAGCCTTTTGTTTAAATTTAGGAAACCAATACCAAAATTGCTTTCTTGACTTAACTGCACCACTGTGAAATTCTCTAACTGTTGACAAAGCACACAAGTCTGTGTGCATTAACAGCCAGTAATAACATGTGCTCCTAAAGGAAATGTTATGATTTGCTTTAACCTTTTTTTTTTTTTTAAGGTATACTGAAAGAGAAAATGGATTGAAAAAAGCCTTAAATACCAGCCAGTGTGTACGTTTCTTCTCCCTCTCTTTTAATACTAAATTTTTCTGTTAGGATACTGATACGTGGATCTTCTCTCCATATCTCTTCAACCACTCCTCCGGTCTCCCATTGAAATACGCATTAAGCTCATCTATTGTGAAATAAATCCTCAGAAATCTCTCCAAAAGAGACTTACAGGTGTAATGGATTGAATTAAAATTGAGTGACATACTTTTTAAAAATACTTGGTAAAAAATAGTTAATCCTGATGAAAGGTATAAATACCTTGCCTGAAGCAAGGATAACTTTGATCTATAAATAATGTAATACATTTTAATCAGTTTTACTGCAAAAATTTTTATCTATAAAATAACTTATCTTGGAAGCTCTTTTCAAGTAAGTTGAAAGAAGAATATAATTTGCTTGAATAGAATTTTAGTAGTGAAATCTTCTTAGTTTGGAACCTGGGCAGGCTTATAATGGTGTACTCTCTTCCTTTCTCTGTGAGACCACAATTAAAAAAAGACTGACTGAGTAGTTGCCCAAGGTGGTATAGAAAGTACAAGTTTAGATGCAAGTTTGTTTCTTGTCAAAATAGTGCTGATGGACCATATTTATTCAGAAAATCATGGAAGATTTACTAGAGCAAAATTCGGTTTTGAGCACAATATTAGGTACCCATTGGAGCTTGTTGTTCCTGCTTATAATAGAAAGATGATACCTAACAATTTAAAACCACTGTGCAGAGAGTTGATATTTTGGCCATTGAACTGAAAGTTTTGAGCCATGTGTAAGTCAATGGAGTTTCTAGGGTTCTTTCTTGAACAGCTAATATAATTTAACAAAGATAAAGCTTTATAAATAACTCTAGAAGTTTAATACAGATCCTCTATCATGTTCAAAATATACTCCTTCCCCACGAGAAAAAAAAAATACGTCCTTGTTAAGGACTTTAGCAGGTTGTAACCGTTATGCTGGCCATCTTCAACTAAGCTCATTTCATATTCCAAATCACTGATCTGAGCTAAACATAAATTACATGGTATACTTTTTTCTTCTAAATGAGCTGCCAGCATTCTTACAAGTTTTCCAGACTGAGGAAAAAGGAAAGGACACACACACACCGCCCTCCCTCCCCCCAGCAAACCAAAAAACCACCAACAAACCCACAGAAGAAAAACTGACTAAAACCAACCACCGATGAGAAGGGAAGCAACATCCTGTGAGGAAGCTTGCCACTTTTAAACTGGAAATTAATGGGATTCATTCTTTACTGTCTAGTTTCTTGTGTAATACTTGCACTTTTAGAGCAGTGATGTAAAAATGCTAGTGTCACCAGTGTCCACGCTTTGGAACACGTGGTAGCTTTGCACAACTGCTTTACTTCATTTCACAGCATTAAGTATGATTCAAAATGCCAGTGTTTTAAAGTATTTTTGCCATAAAAGTTTAGTATTTTACATCAGTTGGGATTTTGGAACAAATTTGGAATAATAGACTGCAGAACTATGTTCAGTGTAAATACAGCGAACTGAAATCTAAATATAGTTGAGGAAAATAAATGGTATAATTCTCAATTGCATGTTCCTGGCCCTGGAACCCAGTACATTTCAAAATCTGCAGAGCATAAATGTGACCTTTGAAGAAAGAAGAGTTATTACGTTGACACTGAGAATTTATTTTGATGTTAAATAACTTCACACGGTTTTCCCACATCTGGCTGATTTGAGGGGAATGAAGTAGGAGACTGGTTGTGTACTGCTGCCTGTTAGAAGCATTTCAAGAGTTTCTACGTTATTTTACTATTTAATATAACTATGAAAATCTTGTCATTATGAGGTATATAATCAATTATTTATACGTGGGGTTTTTTTTTGGTGAAAAGTAAGAACTCCTAGTGTCACAAAACTTAAAAGGAAAAAGTAGGTTACAGAAATATCCTTCGGGGTGGGGGGTACCAGCAAATGCTCGTATTAATAAAGAAGATCAGATTTTTGCAAATATAGTATAACACCATGAAATGCAATGTTTAACACTGCAGTCAGCTAGTTTATTCTTTGAATTATCTGTATTCAAGAGAAATTTTCTTCCTTCACAAATTTTTCTTCATTCACCAAGACAAATTAAAGTTCTTCCAGCTTTGTATGTTCCTCATCCCTGCTGTAGCTTTCATTTCAGGCCCGGATTCAGCATAGGGTGATGATCGGTGCCAGTATCAATTGCTTGTGATGTACCATCAGTTCCTGAAAGTAGAGTGAGGTGCAAGGCATCACACAAGGTGGAAAACATTTTGGTGGCATTTTTTTCTGTCTGGCAATTGGGGTTGGTAATAATGCAGGAGGCAGAACAAAGGCAGCTGATGCCCTCTCTCCTTCGCTTCTTGTCACGCTCAGCAGAGGTTCTGGCAGGAGACTGCAGGATTAGATTTACGGTGCTCCTTTGTCATGACAACCTGGGACTGACTACCCACAATTTAGGAACTCTGTCGTGCGGAAGGATACCTTCTTTGCCTGTAGGAGGAGTTTGCTTTCACTACACAGTTCTGGGACCCATGGGTAAAACTGTTTTTGCTATCTTAGGTGGGTCATTTTTTAATTGATTATTTGGGGGAAGGAGGGAGCAAGTTAGCCAGCTGATACTACTGTGGCAGTGGTTGCTGTGCTTTATTCAGAAGTAGAAGACATACCTAACATCCTTCATAGCTGGGTTTGTGCTCACACCTGTCCCTCAGTATTAGCTTATTTTTAAGGTGTTCATCTGCATGGTCTATCACACAGGGTTAGAAACGCTAATGTAAGATATACTGATAGACTTTGAATGTGTCTTGGCTGCTAAAGAGATTTTACTTTCTGCCAGTGACGGTGACAACAAAATGAGGCAGGGATAACTGGTGTTGAATTCAGGGCAGTAAAGAAGGAAGAGAAACATGGTATGTCTGTAACCCTGCTTTAGGTGGAGAGGTGTGGTGTCTTAGAGTGGTATTATTTGACCCTGGTATCTCTGGGCTTTTGGGAGGGGGTTTTTTAGTATCAGATTTTAGAAAAGGTTTGCTTTCACTTTTTCCCTCTGTGTGCCCCATGCCCCCCCCCCCCCCCCCCCCCGATACTGTTGATTGTGTAAAGTCATACTTCATTTATATTAAGAACGTTGCAAAGTAGTAAAGAACTAATGATAACACTGAGTGGTACACAGTGCCACTGGCAGTGGAACTGAACATCACTTACGTGTGTCTGTTCTGTCCCTCTCATACTTACTCGTAGGTAAACTAAATGGGAGTTGTGCATGTGTACTCTCTTTTTTCAGTGAATGCTAACAGCGGTAGTACCTTCTGTCTACTGATCAGTATGTTTTTGGTGGGTCATTTAAGCTTTATTAGTCTAAAAGAGATTCTAGAAGTTGTATTATTGCCAAAGTGTATGTTAAATAGTATTATTTTTGTTGAAAGTATTTAGGTGTCTTGCAAAACACTTGTGAACCTTTACATTTTTGTTCTAGACATCATCATGATGACCCCTTGTTTCAAACCTGTCAGTGAGGTAATCTGGCATACCATTGTCATTCTGTCAGAAACACTTCAGTTCACGTGGATCTGGAGCTTTACTTAAGTGAGTATTTAAGTCTGGCACTAATCCCTATTTATTTGTTGATTTTGCAAAAATGTGCATTACCTTGTTTCGTAAACCACAGGACAGGCACTTTTAGGCACTTGGTTGTTTAAATGAGAGACAGACTACGTGACAGGGCACTGGAAGAGGCACAGCCCACTTGGCAACAGAGAGAAGTGGGGAATAAAATAGGGATGTTGTGGTATTTCTTGCTTTTCAGGATATGCATTACAGTTTCAGCAGTGATACTCTTTAATGTGGGGTTGTCTAGCCTGTCTGAGAGTGGGCATCAGAGGGAAGAGGTAAGAATCATGTGGTCTTTGAGGAAGTTTCTCTTAACCAGACATGTTTTAGTTGAGTGTAGTTTAACATTCTCTTAGTAAAGCCAAAGATTTCTATTGGCTAGACAGTGTGAACAGTTAGAAAATTTGAACTTGAGGGCTGTGACGAGGGTGCAGTGACAGATAGTGTAAAGTCAAGTGTCAGAAATTTTAATCATAGATGACTGCTCTGACTCCTGAGAAAGACAATATAATGTATAGTAAATATAAAGGAAACTTAAATTCAGGGCAGGTGTAGATGTAGATTCAGTGGATCTATGCTAGTGAACATTAGCTGAACATCTAGGACTTTGGTTTTGGGATTGAGGCAAAGAAAGATGCTTTGATTTCTGAATAGCAGGATAATCCAGGTTGGTGTTCCTGCTCGCGCGCGCGAGCACTCTCTCTCTCTCTCTCTCTCTCTCTCTCTTGATCTCTCTCTCTCTCTCTCTCTCTCTTATTCGAGCTTTCTACCATGGATTCCAGTTTGTCAAATCATCGTGTTAGTATGCTTTTTCTCATTTTCCACCTAAAACACTTTTTTTCCTGCCAGCCTCTTGATACATTTTAATCTTCTTTCTTTTTCTAACTTTCTATTAAATTTTTTATTAACATGAGACCACTCCAACTTTACTAGTTGCTTCTCACCCTGATGAGAAACATCTTCCTGTGTAACAAGCTACCCAAGTTCTATACTAATTTATAGTAAGTGCTTTGTTCTTTAATTTGTAAAGCATTCTCAGTTGTTGAAGTGCTGCATACAGGAACAAAACTTGAATAAAAGCATATGCTAGATGTAATGAATTTCAGTTCAGCCCTAGTGTATTACTGTGGCTAGCAAGGCAGCAATTGTTATTGTAGATTTTCCAGACTTTTCATAATAGCTGTCTTGTAGTTCAATCTAACTCTCAGTTGTGGATCTTACTGTAAGGTCATACAGTGTTTCAGCGCCCGCTATAGTGCCACTTGATTCCCAACTAGGGGCTCTGGCCAGTAACCGAAATATGTAACAGAACAACCGGTATCACTGCCAGTGCACAGTAGTAATAGAACAGCTTGCGTTACCATCTGCTGCGTTTTGTGGTACGTATTGAAACTGCCCTGTTGTTACGAGAAAGGTAGCAGGGGATTGCTTAAGAGGGAGGAAAGGCACTTTGAAATTACAAGCCTTTGAGACAGTTATTTTCAAAAGACTGTAATGTTTTTTCTCTGTCCTCTGTGAAGTCCAATTAGCCTTGTCTTTGTGATCTAAAGTAGTGTGTTGAAGGCTATTAAAAACCCAGGTAGGGATACAGATAAAATAATAGGGCACCAAGTACATTTTGACCCAACTACACTGCTATCTATATCCAAGGTACATAATTTAGAACTCATAGACACATGTATATCTGGAAAGCAGTTTAATCTGTAACTGATATGGTGAAGTACTTGAATGGACAACACACGTTTGAAACTTTTTAACTTGTCAAAATAAACCTAAGGCATTGAGAGTACCCCTACTTCCTCCTCCCTGCAAAGATCTAGAATATTGCTGAAATGGCAGCAGAGAAAAAGCTACAGTCACATCCTTACAAAAACTTGTCCATTAATGAGTAGGGTCGAATTCCTTCCTTGGTTTAATATTAAGCAAATTGGTAGTTAGCTATTAAAAGCCTCGGACAAATATGGACCTTGACACATGTGATGTTGTGGCCTGGTTTTCTTGGTCATGATTTTCTTCAGCAATCTCTGTAAACAGTTTTGGGACCTGGATTAAATGAGTAAATATTAGTAACTCAGGAAATGTTTCTTGCATCACTGCAGTCTCTCAGAATAGCCCTGCTCTTCATGGAAAAGTCACAGCTGTTCATATAACAGCAGTGTGTCAAGCCCAAAAGGTGTTTGTTTTTTTTTTTTCTTTTTTTTAATTGTAACTCCTTAAAGTATAATAGCATATGTTTTCAGGCAGTACTAGTGGTTTTTTTTTTTTTTTTTGCATAAAGTGCACAGCTGTCAAAGTTTCTTTTAATTTGATGTACTGTCCAAATAAAATGTAACATTTTAGTCCTTGAAACGGTTAATTTTCTTCCCACATACATTTTGGTGTGAGCTTACTGTCTCTCGTCAGTTTGCAGTGAGTTCTGAAACGACCTGCTAGGCAAATAGGTAGCTGTCTCTGAAGCAGAATACTTGGGAATAAGTTTCGACGTTCTGTCTGCCACCAGGTATTGGCTGTCTTATGGCAAATGGTAGTTTTAGTAGTGTTAAACACATTACATGAAATAATTTTGAAGAAACAAGACATTTATAGTAACGTATCTTGTTATACAGTCATAACAGTGACATTCTCTTTGAGAAAGTACTTTATTGATAGCAGTTACCTGGGTAAGGGTAGCGTCAAAGTGTGAATTCAGCAGTGGTCTCCTTTACATTCTAATGTGTACTTACAATGACACTGAAATACCATCACTCTCTTCCTTATTGCGAGCTAATAGTCTTGCTGATGGTTTAGATACTGTCTCTACAAATAACGTCTTCAGGAAACATCAACAAGTAGAAAATCTGACTAATGTTCTACCAAGACTTTACAAACTCTGACTGGCAATGTTTTAGTCTCTTGTTCCAGCCTAACCCATTACCATCATCACTTGAGATTCTTAGACAAAATAATTTTGTATGATCACTTTAATCCATTGAATCTATATGTAGGCTGAGGGTGAAGGGATAGGCAGCATGCTTGTTAGTGTCGCTTCAGTGAATGTTTTAAGTGTTCCAAACGGTAATTTCTTTCAGGTTGTGCATTGTAGAGAAAATTAAATCACAGGTTTCATTCTTTTATAACGCACTAAACTAGTTACAGCTAGTGCTTTATGAGAGAAGCTGTATAATGGTTACACTGTAAGAGAAACTTATTCCACTGCTGTTCGTGTTTCTTTTTTTAATATGCTCAGTGGGACACTGCACCTCACTTAGGCAAGAAAAGCAGCCATGGACACGGCAGAGCAAAAAAAGCAATTTCTTCATCTCATGTGCATTCATTATAAAATCAATGCAAATGTAAGTGCTGGTATTTGAAAGGCTGTGAAACAAGTATGAGGGAATCTGAGGAGTACAGTAGTTCTGCCGAATTTTCTTTCATTTGTATTTTAATGACAGCTTTGCGCAATCATTTTAATATAGGTCCATCCCAAAATAGACACCTAGAATAGCCATTGTTACAGAAATAATTTCACCTAGGGGAAGGATAGAGTTTAAAGTATCTACGATGCAGAGTTCATAACACAGCAAATGCTGACTCTCCTATAAAATACCAGGTAACTTTAGTATGTATAATAAGCAGAATTTATTTAGGGACAGTGAAAGGCAAATATTAACCTTGACAAATGAGGTGTCAAGAAAACAGGACTTAACACAGAATTGAAATGGTAAAATGCTACCTTTCTTTTGTGCTATTCCAATCCTGAAGGGAGAAGGAATATATTACAAAGTTTTGAGCTTTTGTCAACTCAGTAACCTTCTAACTAAACAAAAGAATTCTTAGTCCTTAGGTAGGTTTTTCACACTGATATAGTTCGTCCTTCCCACTTACGTATTTCTAGCATATAGTCTACTTGGAGGTTGTTTCTACTTACGTATTATCAATGGTTCTGAGAGATTTCTCATTTGTTACTTGATTTATGATAGTTAGCATCATGGACAGTCTAATTGACACTGAACAAACTTTTTTGAACGATTGTGAAATAGCACTACTGATTCCATAAAGGCATAAAACTAACATAAAATACTCATCTTTTCTCTTGTTATTGGCCTTATCTCTTGAAATATCATCAACCACACATTCTTAGCTTTATCTGCTAGTAAAAATGGTGTGCTATCTGTTATACTAGAAATTCAAGACAGTAAAATCCCATGTCAAACAACTTCATAGAGAAAAGGCCTTTGTTTGTAACAAAATGCCAGTGAATATTTGCTTTCATTTGCAGTCCGTTCAGGTGCCTGTATAATTTTGATGGAGTTCCGTTTATTCAAAAGGGAGGGCTTTTTCACAGTTTATGCCAAGGACTTTATGGATAATTAATTGTAATGGATACCTTGAATCTGAAAGCACTTTATTTGTGCTGTCATGTGCATTTGGGATAGTATTGAAATAGGTTTTCTTTTTATACATTATGTAGGGAATTAGTTGATGGCTAGCTTGCATGTAAATGAGATCAGCTCCTGCATTCACTGTAGCAAGAGATTTCCCACCATAAAGCCACTATTTAATTGTGCAGATGGACTACAAGAATGCTTAATCCAAACATTTAATGACATAATTGTTTAAATGAAGCATGCATATTTGCTACAGCCAATACCAAAAATAGGTTATTAAATTGGAATTTAGACTAGAATTTTCTAAACAAAACTTTTGAGCTGCAAGCAGTGAAACACAACCCTTTTTGTAAGGGTTATATTTTTTAAAAGTGATAACAGAGCGTCTGTTAAAATTAGTTGAGGATATTACATAATTTCATCACTGACCTGGTTTATCATTCTACTCCTTTGGCATGTGAAGTACTGAATTGATAGCTTTTCTTCTGTCCTGTGTCATAACCATGGCGTGTTTTTCCTAAGCTACTTTTAGCCAGAAATGAATAAGAGCCCTTAACACATTGACTTCAGATTATAAGCAAAATCTTCATTTCAGTTTTCATTGTTAATCTAAATCCGTTTCTCACTGAACTGAGTACTTGAGTACCAAGTACTAAGAAGTTTAGAATTGGTTTCATGGTTTCAAAAATACAACACCAAAAGCTCTTCCTTGTTTCTTACTGTAGCGTGCAAAAGAAAGCTAGCTCTGCCACACTGATTTCTGAGCTGGCTGCTGATGTCATACTGTTTTTTTTTCGCAGAGACCAAATAAGCTGCCAACTGATCTATCACTCCATTCTTATTTACAAGAGGTCAGGATTTATAATGATTTTTACCTTTTTTGCTGTAAAATTTTTGTGATTCTGGTGCAGCAAAAGCTTTTTCACAAATGTGCTGCAATAAAAGAGTTCACTTTAAAAATTAGGCATTAGAAGATACCAATCCGTGAACGTCCCATGCAGGCAAGAGTTCTCTAAGTGAATTTTGTTCTCAAATGCTGGACTGGAAATTTACAAAGTGGCTGCAAAAATGTTCTTTGATACAGATAATGGCACCTACTTTTTTTTTCTTCTCCTCAAAAATAGGTATGTGTTCCATATTATATTTTAGGAATCTTTTACCATTTAAATCAATGGTTTAATAAAGAATGTAGTAGAAATCTCTTTAATTTTGAAATCACAATATATAATGACTTTTTCTTAGTCCCAACACTGCTCAAGTTGAAATTATCCAGGCATCTGAGTATTTAATATAGTATCCTGTAGTCTGGGAAAATTAATACATCCTATGGTCAGTCCTCTTTCTTTGCTTATCTGCTGCGAGCAAAAGGCAACTCCTGCATGGCCACTAAGTTCTTGGTGTTCTAGTGCTATTCAGGATAACTTATATGCTTTAAATGTTCCTGTCAAAATATTCAATTTGGCACTAAAATAATTCATTTTGTTTGAATATAGCCATGAAGTAAAATGTAAAATTACAGGAGCTCTAATAGATTCTTTAAAATGAATAGGTGTTTCAGTGACTAAAACAGGAACCTTAAAAGCAGTATTTCACAAGTATTCTACGTTTCCTCAGGGAGAATGTGAATATAATATTGGAGTAATTTACATTAGAGTCAGCTTTCAGGTCATTAACTATTAAATGTACTCATCTGCAGTACCTGTACAATGGAGTGCATACATCTGATCTCGATACCAAGTATTAGGTACAGGGAAAAACAGTATGTCATTTAGCAAGCAACTGGTTTATGAAGGGGAAGTTCTGTAACTTGTAGCAGCGGCCTAGTGATAGCTGAGTGGCATATTCAGTGGAAAGACTAATGAGAGATTAAGTTCTTAAGAGAGTTTCTTCCCTTCTTACTGCTAGAAGGGAAAAACAATCGGAACAACTAATTGGACATAATAGAAGTTTCAAGGATTTGCAAATAGAACAGATAACATGCAAGTAGCTGCAGTTATGAGCTAATTATCTTTCGTTACCAGTTTAACAGGTGGTTTCTGGAACCACAGACAGGTAAAACAGCTAGGAAGGCGTCTTTGTTTAGACAGAAGTCTCGTGTCCATGTAGCTCTTTCAAACCTCTAATTAGTCTGACACACACTAGTCTGTGGATTGACCAGGACATTTTAAGGTAAAACTGTGATTAGTTTGTGAGGAGAATCTGATTTTTTTTTTTTTTTAACCTTAGTAAATACAATTCAAAAGTATCTTGTTAAACTCCTTTAGTTGTTCGCAGCTCATTATTCCAACATCAGCCAGTCTGAACTTTTATAGCCTTTATTTGCATCCTTTTATTCTGTTCCTTCAAGATTTTAATGAATAAAAAAATAATTCATAGTGCACTGCATGAGCCTTGGAGCCGATGTTTAAAAGAGAAAACAACCTTTCCGGGCTCCCCCTACCCCCTTCAATTTCTAAAGGAGAAGACTGCACTGCTGATAGATGGTGAAAGGGACATGAGTGGGGAAGAATCAGTGGGAAAGCTGAAAGTACATTGATTTACATATATTACTTCATTGTATTTGGAAAGCATTCCTGTTACATCATGAAGTAGTGGAAAGTTGGCAATTGATCATAGAAGGCGTAACAGTCTGTGCCAGTTAGCTTTGCTTACTTGTGTCTGGGGCAAGCAGTCACTTTAATCTATGGCTACGGCTGGATATGAAAATTCCAGGTGGAGAAGGAGAAGAAAAAGATAGGAAAGGTGCTGGGGATTTATTTTTTTTTTTTTTTTGGGTTATGGGTTTGCTTTTTTGGGGGGGAGCAGGGAGTTGGTTTGTTGGTTATTTTTTGTTTATTTGTTTTTTGTTTTTTTTTTTTAAACAGTCTCCTGAGATAACGGATTTGAGCATCCTCTTTATGTAAAAGGCCCCTTTGCAGTAATGTGTACGTGGCGCATTACTGAAGAATGGAAGTGTCTGAAGCTGCAGTGGTTGGCTGAGCGGCTAGCAGAGCAAGAGAAGTGTTGCGTGGGCAAGGGGAGCCACAGGAATGGCTGTGAATCTCATTTGTCATGGTTTTAATTATTGGTCTTTTTGGTCACTTTAGTTTCTCTTGTATCTCTAGATCAAGCCACATCCATAACATTTGGCTCTTCATTCTTGCTTCTCTTAGTTCTACCTGTGTGTGAGTATTGGTGTTGGCCACTGTGATGTTTCTTATTTTATAATTCAATGAAGGAAGCTGAGGCACTGAAATTCAAGAGGCCTTGGGTCAGCCAGTGGGTGATTGTGCATTATGTGACTGCAGCTGAGACAGCATAGCAAGAGAATTTGTTGCCTGGACAAACAGCAGACCCCTGCAGGTGTGCACCAGAGCTTTTACCATCCATGCCTCGGTCCTTTCTCAGGAGTTGTACCACCTGGTCTCCATTCTGCGAGCAAGAAAGATGAAACCTTTTACACAGAGATTCTGCCCTACTTTTAGATACTGGCTTGAGCTCAGGCTGAGCAGTCCTTTCCAGAGGTGGAAGCGCTTCTGGGAAGCAGAGCAGAAAGCTAAGGGAGCTAAAGGAGTTCAAGCCTATCCCTGTGGAGGTGAGGGTATTGAAGCAGCTAGGGTGTGAAGTTTCTCCACAACCCTAGGTGATTCTTTTTTCATTGTCAGAGGATGCTGTGCTGTTGCCCAAGATCCACAGGTTCTCTGGGAAGACTTCCTTTAGATGGAGAGGCTATCTGGGGAGGCAGGTGCTCTGTAGAGGTGACCTGGTATCCTGCTGATGTAAGTGGAATTCTGATTCTACTTGGATTTTAAAGAGTGGGGAGTATAGCTCATTCTGGGGTAGGAAATTCTGCCTTCTCTTTTTGCAGATTTTTCTTCCCCATTGGCACTGCAGTGTGGGGGAAAATGCCATAAAGATGTCCTCCCTGCCTTTATCTGTGGATTCTTCTGCTATAGGAATTTGGTAGTTTTCAAGTCTCTTACTCAGAGCTGGTTTCACTGAAGAACATGCGAATTAGTAACATTTTAAATAGACTGTTTTCTTCTCCAACGTATTTGTGCTCTTACTACCTTACGAATAATAAATGATGAAAAGATGAAAATGGGAAAATCATTATGCAGTGACAAATATGAGAGAGTTACAATTGTTGTAACAGTTCCAGGAAGAGATTTTTTTGTTGTTGTTGTTTGTATTTCAGTTGGGCTGGTACTAAATGAAGGGGATAGGAATGATCTCTGCGTTAGGAGATGAGCAATTAGTGCAAGCTAGATCAGAAGGGAAGCAGACATTAACTGAATGGATGCTTGCATATGGCTGAAGTGATATCTTTATATGAGGCAAATGGAACAGCTGTAAGTAGTGATGCTCAAGACTTCTACAGTATGGGCCATGTTTTTAATAGAGATTGTTCTATGAACACTTTTATTGTCTCGCTGAGGACATCCTTTGACGCTCACAGGCCTGTGACCTCTGTAATAATGAAAATTGCTTACAGATAAATGTGATATAATTAACACACTTTTTTATATTTTTTGTTGTATGTCAGTGCAGTTTCTCAGCTGGAGGGAGCCTGGTGAACTGAGCACTATGTGACTAATGAGCTTTCTGTGCAACATCTGCAGTCTGAGTACCTGCATCTCTACTGAAAGTAGTCAGGGAACCTGTGCCTTAATGAAACTTCAGACCACAGAACTAGAAAAGGTTATCCTGTCATTTCTACTAAATTGGCTGCTGGCTTATTTTTTTTTACAATACCTTTCTTTTGTGCTTGGATAATCCTGATCTGTCGCAGTCTATTCAGCTGCATTCTGTCTAATTTTTCCTTAATATAAACTCAAGTCAAACAGCTACCTCTTAGGGATGATGCTGCACTAATTTTTCTTTTTTTCAGGTTCTTTCTAGTGTCAAACGCTTTCTTGTCAGTAAGTTCTTTGAGATGACATTAGAATAATAATTACTGGTCCTTAATTAATTATCAGTCTTTAGTAATAATAAAAATAGTAATAACAAATATTACTCCTAAAGTCAAGGACTGTCTTGTTCTTAGGAACTGAGCATTATTTGATTGGGTAATCCTGTACAAGAGTGCTGTATGGCAAAATTTTGAAGTGCTGAACCCATTACGTAATGAATAAGCTGAGTAGGATTTAACCCTAGTGGACAGCCATAATATTTGAGACTTCAATTGTACTCCAAAAACAAAGTGTTTCCGCAGTTCACGTGCTAATCTCAGGACACTCGTTTCTGTGCTTTGCCTTCGCCTGTTCATAGAAACTCGTGTAAATCACTTGATCTCTTGACACCTTCCACTGTCTGTTATACATACTTTACTGCCCAACAGGAGCTTTGGAGTATAACGATGTCAAAGATAACTGGTTACTCAGTTACTGTAGTAATAGAAGCTGTGTATGTAACTAAGAGAGATTACTTCTTTCTTTTCCGGTAATTATTTTGAATAGCCTTTCATACATTAGCTTCCCAAACTAAGCATATGATAGAGCACATCATACTTCTGTAGCTGGATAGCTATTTCAGTTTTGGGTGCTTGTAACCAGGAACAGCAGCTTTGTGACAGTTTCAGGATGTAATGCCTCAAGATTTCACTTCAGTGTAAGTGTGATTGTCGCATTCCATTAATATTTGTTTGTGATAGATTAATCAACACGACAAAGCTTGAACCAAATACTGGGAAAACGTGATCTGTAAACACATTGAAGGAACTGAATAATTCAGCCTGCCCAAAAGCCAGGGAAATACTAGGTACATATTTTAATAATAATGATTGGTTTATTTCAGCCAGGAAAATGTAAGAAAAAAAATGTCATTCGAGTGTATCTTGTAGTTATCTTGTATTATTATTTCCTGTAAGCATAACTGAAGCTGATAGCCAAAGCTTATAATCTTTTACTTATTTTAAATGTAAAGAACAAGTTGCTTCAAGTCGATTACAGTCATCATTAAATATCAGTACCTGGTAAAATTATTTATATTTTTATCAGCACTAAGTGCCTTCTTTTGACTATATATTGAAAATGAGAAATAATCTCTCAAATGTTTTCTTAGCACACTGTAAATTTTGTTAAAACAATACAATGCAGATTTTATTTGTGAAAAATGCAACTTGTTGAGTGATTTATAGGGCTAACATCACTAAGCTCAGCAAATGCATTAGGTGCTGTGACTTCTTTTCAAGAAGCAAATAACACTTTATGTTATCAAATAGTCATAAAGCTTGCAATCATAAACCTATCTGGTGGTGTTAGCTAATCAGAATCATTCTTCCGTGGATAATATTTTCAGATAATGTTTTAGTAAATTGCGTGTTTTATTGCTTTTGTAACACAGTAACCATCCCTTCCTCTATGATTCACAAACAGGGCACAAGAACAAGTCCCTTAAGAATATGTAAATCTTTGAAGTGAAAAGATGTTGTCCTCTTCCACTATGTAAATTAATTTAAAAATTCAATTTCATTGTTAATGAATTGACTAAAAAGGAAGACTCTTAAATTAGGTAAAAAATGATGGTCAAGGTCAAAATTAGTACTCAAAGCTGTCTGCAACCCTGAAGACTCAAGACTTGCATTAACACTTCTGCTATTGTCAGTTTCCATTTTGTTGCTTTTGCAGTCTTGTCCTATGTCATGCACTGGCTTTCAGTTTTTCAGCTTCTCCTAGAAAGCTTAATGCATACAGCAGACAGTCAAATGAAGGACAGAGAGGGTGAGGGTGTACTACAATAATGTAGTTCATTTTCTTTCTTACAGAAAAGGGTCAGGACATCCTAATTGGAAAGGTAGAACTGGATGGTGAACAACAAAATACGCCGTAAAACACAGGTGCTGTCCTCTAATCCCTTCCCTTTCTTCAGTCATCTCTCCCGTCTTCTTGCTTCTCACCTTTCCTGTGCCAGGGACAGAGATGGAAACAAAGGTGAAGTACAAGCCTTTGACTGCTTTACTGCTTGTCTTGTGTTCTTTAAAAGCTCTTTCTTTAATTTTATAAGCTGGCAATGAGAGGAGGAGAAGCTAACTTGACAAGAAGTTTGCTGTTTGTTTTTTCAGATACTTGTAACAAAAATTTACGCTGAGGCTGAGCTGCATATGACCTGAATGTATGCCACTTCTGCCTCCCCAGGTAGGAAGGAAGAGGTTGTCCAGCAAATTCTTAATAACTTCTTTCTATGGGGTTTTATAACTGCTGTTTTCTCTGCCATCAAGGACTTCCACTCTAAACACCTGAATGTGGGATTAGTACTACTGCCTTGAATGGCCATTTCTGCTGAACTCATTACTAATCTTAAAAGCTTCCTTCCCTATAGCCAGTGGGAAATGTGGCACACTGCTGAGAAGAGAACCTGGAGGGATACATGAAACAGATTCTGAGTGTTTGAGGTGAAGGAAGCCAGTTGGAGAATGAAGGATACCTATTATGGCGGGAGTAACTATGACTCTCTTAACATGGGACCATAGTTGCTGGCCTGGCTCTGCTGCAGAGGCTAGACCTCTTCATGGTCCTGCTGGATGCGCTTTGGTGTAACCAAGATAGCCTCTGCCCCAGTGTATTTGGAGTTATAATTGCTTCCTCCCTATCGACTGGCTTCACCGACCACTCGACAGTTTTTCTTTAGGTGAAACCAAATTTTGGCAATAGATCCTATGGCTCATTGTGTAAAGCCTGTGCACGTGGTTGCAGTTGGGCAAAGTCAGGCAGTTGTTTGAGGGTGGGCTGTCTGGCTTGTGTTTGCCCTCGCATTGTGTATGACATTATGATCCATCTGATACAGGTTGCTTTCATATCGGTATCCACATAAACAAATCCACTGGACTTGTGCGATTACGTGGTCCTTAGGAATATCAGGGTCTGCAAAAGACTGGTGGAAGAGGAGATGGATCTCTTTGGACTGGAGTTTATAAGCTCAGGCTTTTGTGGTTTGGAATGGTGTTATCCTTCTACCGGGAGTGACTATCCGGACAGGTTACCAGAGGTGTACGAGATGACCACCTCTCCAACTCATTGGGCACTGATAACAGCCCATGCGCAACTGGTGTGGAAAGGGAGAAGGGTGAGGAACCCCTGCCCTCCACAACTGTGGCCCAACTTCCACCAATGCCATCAATGCCTATCCTGGCTACTGGAGGAGATCATTCAGCCGATGGCACTCTGGTTGTGAAGGTCCCAAACAAAAATCCATCATGTCCTTGTGGGAACCGGATAGGAAAAATTTTAGGACAAATCGAACATCTAAAGAGAGCTCATGGAAGGAAAAAGATCCTGTTCCAGTGCTCCTGTTGTGGGAGAACAAATGTGAAATGTCGTAGTATTGCCAGCCACTTCCCACAGTGCAGGGGGCTGTGGAATCTGCACCGGTAGAGGGCTGGACCTGTGGGGAGCGTGATCATGTGTTTGAATCTAAGAATGTGGAATGGACTTTAGTCTCTGCCTGAAAACAGGTACAGCAAGGGGGCTACATCGGTAGTGCTGGACAGAGGAGGAGATTCACTTACTCTGAAAGCTTGAAAAACAGTATGAGTGGCGTAAAAATATCAATAAGTGATTGCAGAACACTTGCCGTCTAAAACAGCCAAACAGGTAAGTGACAAGCAGAGAGGACTTCATAAAAGTCCAGTGAAGAAAAAGGTGAAAGATCTGGATTGGAAGAAACTTCTATGGGAAGAAGGAGAACATCAAGACAATGGGTCGCATGGAATTTCAGCCCACCTTCTCCATTGCAGAAAGGTTATCTCCGAATGGTTGACATCTGACAAACTTCCCATTCTTCAAGGGATTTACAGGAAGGTGACTGAAGGTGAGGAAGACCCAGCATTACTGATTGCTGATGTTTCTGAATTCTGCTATGCATGCCTGTTTGCTAAATCCACCATGGCAAAGACTGGCCTAATGCAGAACGCTAGGAAGCATGCCCTTTGGGTCCACAAAAAAGGTGGATGAAGAAGAGAGCAGTGTGATGGGGACGATTCTTATGCTTCCAGTGGCTGTTCCGCCTGGATAGAGGGAAACTAGCTGGTATTATCCTGGATGACGTGGAATCCCTGAGGTGTGGTCTCCCATTGGATGAAGTGCACACTGTCTTCAAGTTGAGATGGGAGTCGCCAGGAACATTCAAAGGCCTGGGAGCTTTCAAGACTATCACTTTTGTAGACAATTTGGCATTTGAAGCCATGATGACAGCAAAAGAGATCTCTAAGAACATCAGAGACATGAGTGAAAATTCAGCACTGGGCCCAGACCATCTGAGTCTGAGGGACCTAATGAAGACACATCTCCAGCACGTCCAACTAATGGAACTTTTTAATCTATGGCTAGTGCCTGGTGTCATGCTGGACATGATGAGATAATGCCAGGCAGTATTAATATCAAAATCTGTGTTGCCTAAACGACAGAGCAACATCATTAATTGGCAGCCAACGTTGGTCAACCATTTTGAGGCTGTTTTCAAGGATCTTAACAGCCCAGTTCATTAAGGCATGTCCTGTAAATCCACAGCAGAGGGGCTTTATTATCTTATCTGGTTGCTCCAAAAATGTAAAACTACTACAACTACTTATTCAATGTGCTAAGAGGGAACACCAGCCCCTCAGGGCAGTCTTTGTTGATTTGACTAAAGTCTTCGACACTGTGAGCCACTTTCACGTTATAATGGCTCTAAAACAGAAGGGCATTGATGACCATTTTGTTGCCCTGATTAAAATTCTTTATGATAATCTTACTACCCAGATAGATCTGAAGAATGAGCAGTTGGACCCCTTCAAGTTCTGGCTTGGAGTGAAGCAAGGTGACCCAGTGTATCCAGTTTTATTCAATCTGTCAGTGCTCTACTGTGCAAGCTGGAGGAGGAAGGCAATGGGTTCCAGCGCTGAATGAAAAAGATAACAACTTTAGCCTTTGCAGATGACTTGGTGCTACTGAGTGAATCTTGCAGTGGAAGTCAGAACATCATCGAAATTCTTAGTCTTCTGTGAACTGATGAACCTCAAAAGTCAGAGGGAGAAGTGCCATGGCTTCCACATCAAGCCAATGAAAGACTCTTACACAATCGAGTGACTGTCCTGCTTGGACAATTAATGGCACACCCCTTAATATGATTGACCCAGACAGCTCAGAGAAATACCTGGTCCTGTATGGTCCTGGTCCTGGTCCTGGTCCAATACCTTTGATATCCCATGGGTTGGGATATCAAAACCTGAACTGTTGGAAAAACTAAATGAGTGGCTGAGGCTGATCAGACAGGCTTCACTGAAGCCCCTTCATAAGGTAGACATCTTGAAAGCATTTACTATCCTTGGATGGATTTATCTAGCTGACCACGCCAATGTGAAGGCCACATAACTCCAAGAGCTTGACTTGTATAAACCTAATTTGACTGTAAAATAAAATATATTTGCAGGTTGTCATGATCAGTTGCCTTCTACGATGGAGTGACTGCATCAGTAGACAAGGGAAGAGCTACGGATGTCATCTACCTAGGCTTCTTTAAGGCCTTTGATATGATCCCCCCCCAACATTCTTGCTGCTAAACTGGAGGAATACGTGTTTGATGGATGGACTGTTAGATGGATAAGGAATTGACTGGATGGCTGTATCCAGAGTTACAGTCAATGGCTCAATGTCCACGTAGAAACCAGTAATGAGTGGTGTCCCTCAAGGGTCTGTACTGGGACAAATACTTTTTAATATCTTCATTAACAACATAGTGGGATCGAGTGCACCCTCAGCAAGTTTGCAGATGACACCAAGCTGAGCGGTGCAGTTGATTAACGAGAGGGAAGGGATGCCATCCAGAGGAACCTTGACAGGCTTGAGGAGTGTGCCCATGCGAACCTCATGAAGTTCAACAAGGCCAAGTGCAAGGTCCTGCACCTGGGCTGGGGCAATCCAACTCAAACCATTCTATGATTCTGTGATCAGGGAATTGGAGGCCTGTTGGAAGGAAGGGAGGGAGGTGGAAGGGATAGTAGGTAGGAACTAAAAGGGATTTGGTAATCATGACATGTCATCCTACCTGCTGACAAAATCAACTGGCTGTACCTAGGTGGATGGGTCACCTTGCTTAACCCAGAAAAGGAACATGAAAATTTTATGTGTTCAATAAATAGCCGCTTCCTATCAGGCTTTTACAGTGTCTTCAAAAAATTAATGGTGCTTCTGTGTTTATTCTGAAAGTTATTAAATAATAATTCTAAATTATTAGCGCAATTGTGCCCATATTAAAAAGAAGTAATTTGATTGAGATTTGATAAGAAAATCAGCTTTGTTAAGGCTCTGTGAATAATTGCCCCAAGTGATTTATCCCACTTTAATAGTACGGCAGCAAACATATCTGCAATGTGTATTCTCATTATTAAAGACTCTCAGTACAAATATTTAAATATCTAATAATTGGAGACTTGACATTTATTAGAATGTAGATTTGGGGAGGGCTTAATAATGCTTTTAATATAATTTGACAGCATTAAAAAAATGTGCATTAATTCCATTATTGGAATGCCTTAAAGGAAAATTACAGAGAGATGCAACTTGGATTTGTACTTTTCTTCCACCTTCTTCTGAGTCTGAACTGTGCTGTGGTTAGCATTTGCTCAAGTATTTGGAACATAAAAGGGATATTGAATCTTAATATATTTTTTCCCTTACCAATGCAGGGAAAACCCATATAACGTCATTTGGATAGTAATGATTTTTGTAAGTATTCATGATCTGTGTTTAGAAATAGAGTTAATGTTAAATGTGCCTAACAGATAGGTGGATACGTAAACAAAGAGACTCTTTGATCTGGAAAAACTCATAGCAGAATCATAGAAGCTGATGTTTAGGATAAAATCCTTCTGCTTGTTCTTCTGTTTTTCTGCTTCCATATAGAGAGGATAGTGGGCTGATACAGAGTCCCTAAAGAACCTAAGGATTGATTTTCATGATATTTGCACAGCCTGTATAAAGCAGGAGTAGTAAGGCATCTACTTATTTTTCCAAGCTGCCAGGAAGAGTTTGAGATGGAGGGCTTGTGCCTACATCTGCACTTTCTCCCTAAGTAGCAATGGGAGAATGGAGAAGGCCTAAAAGAAGAAACCTTTCTATTCTTGTTGCCCCTAGCATTGTTGGGTCAATATTGCAAATTATGTACATCTTTTCTTCCCTGGCAGCACTTCTTATCCATGTCTTCTCCTTCAGTGACAGTATCAGGAGACGCACAGAGCAGGATAAGGAAAAGATGACATCCATATCTCACTGCTGCCTATGTTGCTTACGCATTGAACCAACTCTGATTATTACTTCTTGAAGAGACTTTCGCTTGGTTACCTGAGGTACATTAGCACTTACTTTCTTTTCAGTTGTCACATATCCTTGCAGCTTAATGACTAATGGCTGCTCATATAGGCTGGTCCCAAACTGGACCAGATAAAACCACATCAGGGTATTTATGCTATTTTTTCCCATTTAATGTTAAAGATGGAGTTCTCTTAGCCTGCTGCTCTTTGGAAGAGTACATATTGACAAATGACACTCTTTTAATGCTTTCTGACAATAACAGTGCTTTTTGCCAATTTCTGCTGCCAATAATAATGACTGTTAAATCAAACAACTAATGAATGTCTCCAAATGACCTTTTAGCAACTACTGTCAACATTAACTACTCTACAGCATTTTCACCTTCCCATGTAATTGGCAGTGTTTAATTTTGAGTGCATAAAGGTAACTGACGTAACTGAGAAGTGTATATACGTAGTTTGAATGATACTGCTACTGCAACAGCTGGTCTAGTTCTGCAACTCATGACAAATACTTGGGGTTATATTGACAGATGACTTCTAGGGACAGGAGAAGTGCTTGCCTGTGTGCAAATTTTTCACATAAAAGGCAACTAAAAAGCACAAAAGAGTTGTTCTTCATGGTTTCATGTTAGTACAAATGCTCCTGCAAGGCCCGGTGGCAGCATTAGTTTCTAAGGGAGGCACAGAACGTGTGTGAGCAGTTATGGCTGCTCTGAGCTTCATACAAGGTTTAGTCAGTCTGCATCTCATTCTTGAATTTACCATTTCTTTTAAAATACTTTAGGACTCTATCCAGCATATGTTAAGATGAAAAAGGGCGAGTCACAGTCAGTGCTGTTTCTCTACATGCATAGCAGAGAAGAAGAAATTTCTTGCCGTGTCCTAAATTCCTCACTGACCAGTCAACATCGACTGTGTGTGAGCATTAGGGAATGAGCTTTAGAGACTACTGGATCACACGAAGATAACGTTGTTCAAGATCCCTTGAAACAACCACAAGCATACACCTTCCTAGAAAAGACAAAGACAAATAAGCTGAAGGGACTGAAGCTGGAATTGGGGAGTTAAAATTCCAGCAGAAAGACAGACTTCCTGTAGAGCCAGTTAACCCTTTGGATACCACAGCTCTCTGTAACATAAGTACTACTTCTTTATCACCTTAGTTTTCTGTCCTGTGTACAGTGTGACCCCACTTTGTTCCCAAGCACCTATATGTAGCTTCCAACTCAAAATGAAAATGTGGTACAAACATTTGAAGGTAAACAATAAGCTCCCTTGGATTTGAAGGAAAACAAACATCTTATCCTATTGTCTAGATCCTGCTCTCTTGAGGCTGATGTCAGAAACCCGCTGTTTTTACTACTCTACGTGTGTAATTAAAACTTAATGTCTGTGAAAAAGTGTGGTCAGATAATTAAAACTTAATGAACAAAACAAACGCTAGCAATGGGGGTGTTGCAAAATAGGGTGCTCTATATGAAACTGTGGCAGTGGGAATCGGAAAATATATTTCATTGCTGAAGTATAAATATATGCATATAAATAATTCTCATTAACTTGTTTTTCTTAAGTATTTTAATTATAAACAAGTGTTTCTTGTTAAATATTTTAAACTATAGGTTCTTTTTACATGGTAAATAATAATGTATAACTCTTCTTTAAATATTGTATTACTTCATTAGAAATGTATCCTAGACACTAGACAGTGTCACAACTCTCACCGGTGCATTTGATTAGCAATGTTCCAATAATATTTAAAATCAAAAGTTGAGGCAAAAAGAAGCCACAATAAGTGTGTGTGTTAATTTCACGGCTACTTGAAAGTATTTCTGCTGCAGGTCCTGCAGCAAAAAGCAATGCTGAATTGCTGCTTGTTTCAAGATAGTGTTTTGGAGAATTACACCTACGAATGGCAGCAAAATCAACAACCTAGAGGATACCTGGACAAGGTACCGTGCAGAAATCAAACATGGCCATTACGAAGTGGTTCGTGCTACTCTGAACAAATAATTTCACATGGAAAATACAACATTTTGATCCATTTGCGGAACGCTTGAAAGTCAGCTGCGTTGTTTCAAGCAGAATGAATTCAGATTCCTTCTGGCATGAATAGAGCTGAAATGTAGGAGTCATCTTGCTATATTATGGTAAGTGTTCAACACAGCAGACAAATAGGAATAACTTATTTCAAGAGAAAACTTAGACACAAGAAAATAGCAGGACTCTGGCCACAATTGAAACGTCACAGGAACAGACTACTGAAGAAAAACATTTGTAACGTGTTGAATATTTGAAGGAGGTAGTTGAAGGAGGTCCTAAAGAAAGTGTTGAAGCATTTTAGCAAGTTCTCGAAATCTGGACTAATTAAGAGATACAGTATCAATTATTTAGGTATTTGTGCAACTGACGATCTCTTCACATAGTTAATAAAACTATTCAGATATCAAAAGTTAAACATGTATATAAATGTTTTCAGAGTAGAACTAAAGTGATCTATATTAAGCAGCTGTTGCCTCGTACCATATTATGATACTCAGTTTTAGGATGAAAGCATTCCGATGTAATCGGGGGAAAAAAATCGCTATGTGATTTTGGGCTGACAATCATTTAATCGTAATGTGTATTACAGCTTTTATACATTTTCAGTAATATTAATTCTGTTGGTAATATATAGTGTATCATTCATCCTGATATCATTCATTTGCTATTATCCCCATTGGTAAATTTGTACATGAAATGTAAGGGTTTTTCAGTTCTCTGCCCGTTAAAATTAACACTAAAACCTCTATTGGTTTAAAGATCAGGATTTTACCCAAACATGTCTTACTTATTAGCAATAAGGACCGGGAGGAGTATTTTCCTCAGTATTAGGTTGCATGTTATCAACACCATTCAAAGAGGAGTATAGAGAAGAGATGTTCTGTCTCGAAGTCAACCTAACACGCAGGATAACTCTTACCAGTTTTCTTTTCCATCACGTGAGGGAGAATGCCCTGTTAGCCTTTACTACAGGTTAAAGGAAAGCTTTCCATCTTGTGATTCAGTGAGTTGCAGGAGCAGAGGAAGCAGCTATGTGACACAGTGTACTTCCCATCTTGTTATTACCTTTCATTACAAAGAGATTGTACCTTTCACTTGCAAAACTGCGGCCTAGGTCAGTTCTTTAAAGACATGGTACAGTGTGTTATTTAAGGCTCATCTGTGAAACATGTGAAACATGCATAATGCACAATCCGAAATTCGTTGTAACAAAAGTAAGACAAATCCTCCTGTACCAAGGAAGACACCTTATGCTTTACCGCTAGCACAAATGACCGTGTAATTTGGAAGATTTACTACAGCTGTAACTCTGGTTCCATAGTATGGAAACAGACCTGGAAAGGTCTATAAGCTTGAGTTCAGTTTTACATGACTGTACAGAGCAGATGTGGCATGAGTGCTGAGAGTTTGAGTAGAATTTGAAAAAGCCCCTTGTACGTTTGCATATTGTAGTATGGGCTGCTCTGAACATTGGCTCTTGAAAGATATTTTTCTGTTATTTTTGGCAGGGAGAGGAAAATATAACAGTACCAGTGGATGGAGAAGGTTGGGTCTGCAGTGACAGAACCAGAATTCAGGGAGCATCAGTTCCCCAACGCCCCACCAGCGTACTGGACACAGGTTAACATCCTGGCTTTTTGTGCGGCTAGCTTCATAACCTGTCTGTACTGGATGACACTTCAAATCCACAGCATGGGTCTTCACTAATTCACGAACCCGTAATAACCGAAATTGTTATCCTGTGTAGGGAACAGTACAGTATAATTGAATCCTTAAAGTACTGCTTGGTTTGTGGAAATTGTTCAAATGCTTTTGCTGTAGCAATGAAAGGCAGCTGTTGGGCATGGAAATCTCATTCCCAAACACCAAAATTTAACAGCATTTTAAGCAATTAAACCCCAGTATTTTTAATGGTAAATTTTAGGTTGATCTTACTATTGGACTAATATAAATTAAAGAACTTCTCCCTCCCCTTCACCCTGGTCCCCGAACAGGAAACTGAAAACCTTTGATATGATTTCTCTCTGTAACAAAAAGAAAATTCCTGAATAAAATGGCTTTTAGTGTTGTGGTGCAGAATATAGGAAAGCATACTGTAAATTAATTATTCTCTGCAGACTACATTATTATGAGACTGAGATAAGCTTTGACCTTTGATGCATTCATTTGCATAATACAGTACAGAGTACCATGCCGTTGTGTATTTTTCATCATCAACTTGTGGTTCTACTGATACTAAAATGTGTTCACTTAAAATATTTTATTGTGTGAGTTTTAATTGCAAACATATTCTTGATATTATTTGTTGGATTAAAGCAGTACTGAGTACAGTCTATCTCTTAATACCTGTTGGCTTTTGACACTTGGAAGACAATTAAGAGTAGAATTGGATATTGAGAGCACTAGGTGTTTATCATAAAAAGTCCATAGAAACATTGCTTAACTGTCACACAGTTGGTTTTTTTCTGTTAAGAGAGGCCAAAAGGAGTTAATCGCTAAAAGTAATGTATGCAAAAACCCTCAAAAACCTGAATATTACCTGTTTGGCTGATTATGCAAATATGAGTTCAGAGCCACAATTTTCTAAAGATCAGGAAATTCAAAATGTTGAATGACTAGTGGCCATGGGGCTTTTTAGTTAGTCTCAAAAATATTTCTTTAGATGATACTTTCCTTTTTCTGCCTGGGTATTTAAGTGCCTAGCTCATCAAATGCTTAAATAGAGGAATTCCTGCAGAATGAAAGGTTAACATTAATTTTCAATTTAAAGCTCTGTTTCTTCTCCAAATCCCAAAAAGAAGCATAGTTATACTTGCAGGGTCTAATCTGCTTGTTATCTACATGACTGACCTTTGCAGAGGTGAGGTACACAATGAAGTTTTTATGCAGTATGTGCAGACAGAATGAAAACAGTTAAGAAATATTGTTTTTTAGTAGGATATTTTAAATACAGATAGTAAAATGGTATGCTGGACTGGTTTCTTGGCAAATTACTACAATGGACAGATGGTTTTTCATTATCTGTTGTACAAAAATACAAGGCTTGCAACAGTGTGTTTTGTATTGATGCTTATTCATCTGTGAGAGAGTAATTTTCAGGCTGCTTGTCCAGAACACATTCTAAATCTTCCTTTGCATCTGCAGAACATCTGCTTAAACTAGGATTGTCAATGTCAATATTTTACTGCTAGTAAGCTACAGGCTGTCTTAATGTCTTCCCAAAGCCAAAGAAATGAGTATAAAATAGGATTTCAGGGCTGGGATCCAGGGTTTACTGTCTAGATGCATTCTTCACTTTGTATGCAGTGTAAAATCTTACTCAACACCATTCTACTCCTGGTAACATATGGTCTCAACAATTAGCACAGAAAAAAGCAATTTCTCTTTGTAACAGTTTACAAACGGTGGGAAAAAGATACATTTAGTTTAGATATTTATGTAACCAATATGTTTGATGGCAAGAAAAATTGTAAACTATAAAAGGCCACGTTATAAACATCTTAGTAGGATGCATGCCTCGGTTAATTACTCTAAAGAGGGAGGCAGAGGATTTCACATCTAGAAGATTTAAAATTTTTGAAGATATAAATTACAGTCTCTATTTCAAAGTCTCAGTATGGAAGTTGTGGTAGATAACAAGGTGCATTTTTCAGCTCCTTTGGGTACTCTTTAATTTCCTTAAATAGCTGTAATTTCATTAATTCTCTATGTGCCAATATTATTGTTGTTTTCCTCCAATTATCTGACTCCTTGTTGTTGACTTCCACTCTGATATCTGTGGAAGCGTAAGCCAATGTAATAAGTTTTGAGGGCACAGATGAAACAGTAGATGAGCGCTGTCCTTAACGTAGTAGGTTTCAATGAACTAAGAGTACTAGATGGCTTTTGTTGTCTTTCTTTTTCTCTCATGCCTGT
>NW_008824233.1:1230647-1241613 GCF_000699105.1 Pygoscelis adeliae | reverse complement strand
TACTGTTGGGATGAACGCTTTGGAAAAATCGAAAGATTTTGCACATTTAGTCAAACTGATTACAGTAACATTCATTCCACCAGCATAAAATGTCAACTGTCTTGCTTTCATTCAGGTAAAGAACAGAGCACTCAAACAACAAGGGCAGTATATGTAAGTGCAAAGTCTCAAACCAGTTTTGTATAGTATGTGCAACATACATAACAAAGCTTACACATATGTACACAGTGTTCTGATAGGACTCTCATTAGATTTGGGTAAAAAGCAATTTTTGTGTCCCACAAAGCTTTGGGAATTAAAAAATTCTCCAATTCTCTAAGTTCTGATAAAGGAAGATGCTGAGTAGAGGCCTGGAGTTACTGACATGTAAATGTAGTGCTGAAGGTTCAGATTCAAGCTCTGAAGGAAACCGTTCTATTTTACTTAATCCAAATCTGGGAAGTGAATCCAGCTCTCAAACCCTAGATGAGAATCAGATATTGATAGGGGATCAATATCTGAGGCCAGTAGCAATGGTCAGATTTAATACCAAAGTTTTTTAAATAACTGAAGAGACAAGTTTGAGAAATCTTCACCAGTGGTTGCCTAATGTTTATAGTATTTATAGGGGCTGTAGAAAACTCAGGGTCTCTCTGAATTAGACACAGGTATCCCATATGTGTGTGAGGATACCAGTTATTATGTAGTATTTTTAACTTTGGTCATTTCATCCTGTCACTTCTACTGTGCGAGATACTGAAGATTATTAGAAATGGTAACTGTACCATGCTGTAATGTGAAATGTAGTTTGTCCATATGTTTTAATTCTATTTCCTAAAAAGAGGAAATATTTCTGCAGCATGATTACTTCACCTTCTCAATTCTTTTGGATTTGGATAATTTCAATGAGAGGTTAATCCTGATCTCATAATTTCAGTGAGAACTTAATGAATTATGAATTATAAACCCTCATGGATGTGAGTAAATGTCATCCTCGCCCTCTAAAGGCAAACTTTAGATAGAGGTCTGTATTTCTGTAAGTACTGTCTATTGGGTTAATTCTGCTTTCATCAAAATCCGTGGTTAAAATTCTTCTGCTTGTTCGGTAAGAGCAGTGCTTGGGCACTGATGACTGATTTAGAAAATCCTGGGTGTAAAATTTAACTGACTTTTCCAAATCTCAAAGCAGTTCATGTGCATGCATTCAAGTCATCTTATGAACAACAACCACCTCACAAACTTATTTAGAATGGAGAAATGCATTAGAATTGACAGAATCATTCTGACATTAAACAAAAGTGGCTTAACAGAATGGAGTATGAAAGAAGAATGAAATTTTTCAAACACACAAATGGCAGTTCTGTGTCTGAGTCTCACTGACTTTGTGTAGGAGCTGAATGGAGCTGGCCTTCGTGCCTTTGAAAGTAAAAGACCAAGGATGAGATTTGCAGACTAGTGTGTGACAGAGAATGAGGGAATACTAATAGGTATGGGAAACTGTTGATGGGTCTGAAGATGGAGGCAGCTTGACTGATATCCCTGCTTTATTGTGACATTCTAACTTTCTGACTGAAAATTCTGGTTCTGAGGGTCACCTTTTCCTGACATGTTTTTTTCCTATTTGATTTGATGTCTTTCTAAGATGTTTTACAGTGGACAAAAGTGAATGAGTAATTTACCATGTAATAGGATGTCTGTAATTCAATGCTTACCTCTCCCCTCCCCGCCCCACCCCGTGATCTTGTTCCTTTGTCTTCCTGCTCATGTTAATTTTGTTTAAGGTGCAGGGTGAACGATATTCAGACATTGCTAACATATTTTAATGCAGAAAGTTTCAAAAGCTCTATTTTTGGGGTATGTATGTTGTGTGAGTAGGTGCATAAGAACCTGTGAAATGTGCAACGATTACTTTCACAAGTTCTTATGCACAAAATCACGTATGTGGCATTATGTAAAATCCCTAATCCCTCTTAAAAGAATAATGTAAGCCATTTTCTTTTATTGTACCATTTTAAAATTAAACATAAACATAACTCTTCACAAAGAGAGATGACTCACCATTCCCTGGAGTTCTGAGAAGTGTTGTCCAAGTATATACTCAGCCTATGAGTTTCCATTTGTCACATGCACTTGAACACAGAAACTTTCTTTTTCTCCATTTGCTGACCTTCACTCATACATAACATTTAATATCATAAAGAAGTGATATAAGCTTTTCTCAGTCAGTATTCTGAAGTTGCTGAGGTCAGATTCCCAGAACATTTGGAAACATCATCATAAATATTAGGTGTAGTTAGATGTTAAGACGAAATAATTTTATTTATCCACACAAAGTAAAGAATGTGATGGTGATACAAACAGGATACTGGAGCCACCAGCTAGAAAAGGAATTGATTCTGCCTAGTAGCTGTTTTGCTTTAACCCTTCATTGAGCACGATTACAAGGAATCTAGGTGTTACTGTTTCTGATATGTGGATGATATGAATAGAATCAAGACCATTAAAGCATTATAGAAGGAGATGGTGTTTGTCTTTGTGTACCTAAATGTCCTAACTTTTTTATTAGAAAAGGTTTATTCATCATCTTTGAATTTTGTTTTGTAGTATGTCCTGATATGGGGCGGTCAGACAGCCCTTAGGCTGTAATAATGTCTCTGCTTTGTTCAGAAAATTCTGGTCAGCATGTGCTGAAATTTAAACCAGTTGTGTACACGTATTAAGATACAGTCTTCAGTGAGGTGCTCATATCGTTCAACAAGGTCACTACGTTGTCTGGAAGGAGAACAGCTATACATAGGGGCAACAATAAAGTGGTTCTATGATGCAACTTTTGAGTGAGGCCCACATCCCTAAAAGTTGCTCAAATATAGTGGTTTTTCAGATGTGAATTTGTAAGTCACAAAAACACTGTAGTCATTTCTGCCCCAGGTTAGATTCAAAACTTTGATGTGAAACACTTCCCTGTGCTCGTGGGCCATCCAGGTTCCAGAATAATCTCCATTAACGTAGATGTTTGTGTGCTCAGTTCTTTTATCTACACTGAAATGTTTCCTCCTATATTCTAGACATAAGTAAACTTCATTGTCTTTATTTTAAAGTTTAAGATAAAACGTTCTAAAAGTGCTATTTTTTATTTCTCCCTATAAACTTTACATACTTGTTTCTCTTCTGTTCTTTTTCTCTCTTTTCAAAACATAGGACGAGTATAAATTTATTTCCTGACATGTATTACTAAGACATACCTAATTGCACTGCTTACCTTTGATCCTCCTTGTTTTGCAAAAGCGTTGGCATTCAGGTCTAATGTGAGGAAGTGAATTATAGGTATTGGTTGCAGTTGTGAAGCTGTTCTGATTGAATGATGAATTCCCTGATGTGTTTTTCACTGTTCACTTGGCTACCTGGAGATGGAAAAGCAAATGAGTACTAAAATAGCTAGTTTACTCAGTGCTTCTTTCAGGTGAATAGCATACTCTAGCTTGTACATACAAGTGCGAGGCCACAAATTCAAAAGATGTGTTTCCGGATTTGTGTTTTGAGTTAACATCATGAACAAAGCCCTGAATACAGTTTCAGAGATGCTCTGTGTTTCGTTTACTCCGGCCTTGATCCGCTGAAAAAGAATCTAGTTCAAGAATATATTTCTTGGATTCCTTTTCAAACAAAAACTTCAGTTTTCACTGATGATATTTTGTAAGTGTGTAAACTGAGAATTCTGACATTGCTTGGTGCTGTGACTGCCGCAGCTGGTGAAAGTTTCTGGAACCCACTTCACCGCGAGCCCAGTGGTGTTCTGTGGTTATTTAGAGAGGTGACTTTTCATTTAGGAGTGACAAAAAGGATGACTTCCCTTTTTCAGTTGCAGACATGTACAACTATGTACATTTTAGAAACTGATGAACAGTCATATCTTTGCTTTTAAAGGACAAGGAAAGGCTCATCACCTTCCCACGATAATTCCACGATCATCATACAGACAGCTTTATTAAATGTTGAGAATAGCCCTAGGTGTAGTTGGATAATTTGGAAGGAATCTGTATTGTACTTTATCTTTTAACTGTATTAATTTAGATGTGATATTTACCTCTTTGAGGTAAGATTGAACATATTGTGAAGGGGAAAAGAAACCAACCCTTCATTTGGTTCTTCCCTACTTTCCAATTTGTAAATTTGTGGTAATTCTGTCTAAAATGAGTAGGAAAAAATAATGGGAGATCATTAGAACAAGAGAATCGGTTCAGTCAATCTGCTGAAAGTTTAGGATTCATAACTTAGGATACTGCTTTCAAAATTGTAAATGATAACTGTAGATGATTACATAAACTAGATCAGATTAGGGTTTTTTCCTTTTGAGAAGGCTTGACCAAATTCCACCTTCACACTGTGTGTTTCAATGGATGTTGCTGTTGAGAAAAAAGTCACTATTCTGATCTGAGCTTTTCTATCTATTGATTAAACTGATCTCTTCTACCTATCTTGGTTCAGCATAGACTCTTAATTTCTCTGTGAACTTTTCTCCTGTGCTAGGGGTTTAGTTATAGAACATCTTCCCTTTACAAAAATATTGCCTTCCACATCTTAATTTGATAAAGGATCAGCTTGTGAGCATGTGGAATGAAACCATTCAACCACACATATTTTGCATCTTAGCAGAAAGCAACCTTTTTCTAGGGAATATTTTCAAAATTCTAGGGAATATTTTTAAAAATTTCAAATAGAAGCAAAGTAGATGAATAAATGAGTGTTCTACTATATTGCTTCATTGAAAACAAGCATTAGGTTTCTTTTCTAATACTGTATCTAGTTTTACAGCCTAAATCAGCATCTGTTTCTAAAGGGGGTTTGAATATGATTTTGGTTTAATGTTACTTTTGTTAAGGTCTGAATCTACAGCTCGGCAGTGCGTTCTGTAGAAGGATAGCAGACTTGAATTCCAGTAGCTAAAAGGATGAAATGACTGCACCCCAGTGTCATTTAAGGAATTAAAAAAAAAAATCCTGAGGAATGGCAGCCTTTTGTGAAATGAAAATTTAACTTATGCTCTGATCAGAGGCAGTATCAAGTATTTTAATTTTTCTGTTGGATGTATGAAAGTTCCTTAGAAAGCTATTTCTGTCTGTGGATTACAGCATGAGGAGATTAAATTTGTAGTTCCCATATGTGATTTAATATTGCTTTAAATGTTGTGATCCTCAAAAAAGTATGTTGCAGAACTCATCATAAGCTGAACATTAGAGAGACTTCCTAAATGAAGGTGATAGTTACCCAGCAATTTCCTTCTGTGTTAATTGGAATAAACAGCTCATCAAGCCAACCTGAAATTTTAAGGTAATGACATTGCTCCTTATGGGTATTTTCTCAGCATGATGTGTATAGCCTTGTGTTTATTAGTACAGCAGATAACTGAGTTTTCTTGACACTTATTCCAGCTATTTGCTCTGCTGGAATTTTACAGATACACGTTAATACCAAGCACTATACCACCATGAGAATGTCCTTGACAAATTAGCCTGCTGAGTTTGCATATAAAAGGAACTCTATCAACTGATTTCATCTTAGTTCTGTAATCTTAAATTTTGTGTTATTTGCACCAGATTGTTCTGGAACATAAGGATCTTAAGACAGTGTTGGATCAAGTGAAAATTAATAAGATTTTTTTTTTAATCAACTATTTTTATATCTCCCTTTTGTGATTTCATTGCTTAAATTCAGTTGTGAATTTCATAGTCCAGTTTTTGTGACAGTAGATTTTTTTTGTCTTTTTTTTTTTTTTTCCTGAGGTAGCATAAGATTCGGTTTGTCAAAACAAATTTTGTTTGCTATGGAGAAAATAGTGACCTTGCTCCTCTTCTGGACAAATGGAGATGTTAACTACTGTTACTAGCTTTCTCTCAGGTAGGTACTTAAAACTTAAATACCCATATGACTTGACTCCTGACGGGTCATGGGCCAAGTACATACACATGGTCAAGAAGGCTCAAAAGTACTTCAAGACCTTAATAACATGATAGCAGATACTTAATGAAATAATTATTTCTAAGATTAGGAGATGCTGATTACTTTTTAAGACGAGTAATACTACACCAGTCAAGTGAAAAGATCTTAAAAGTAACTAGGGATCTTAGGTACTTCAATTTCTAGCACTGCATTTGAGTTGGTAGGGTCTTTCAAAATTTCAAAAAAGTAAGCCATCTTTGTTGAAGATGGCTTTTTTGAAGCCACGGTTTGAATGGTGACTTTTAGCAGTTGGTGTAAATAGCCACTTGAAGACTTTAAAAAAAAAATCATCATCATTTGAAACCTTAAACCAATCTATGTATGATCCAATGGAAGACCGTATTGTTGAGCTGGATGCGTCTGTAACTATTTTCTTGCTATGGCACCTTTTAGCTTAAAAAATGTTAAATTAAAATTACACCATTTTCATTTTTCCTTTAAAAAGCATGGTTCTTGCAAGTTTTATGTTTACCAAAAGTGATTAATGAGCTTTTTCAGGCTAATTTATGAAACTTGGAACCACAATATTCTTCACTAAGTTTAAAGAACTTCAGTAATCTTTACTAAGTTTATTCTGTAGGAACCAAATTCTGTTTACGGTATGTTTGTGCCAGTGGTGTTTATCCTAACTGTGTTTTCAATATGTTAGTTGGAAACATTAGACCTGCATTAAGCAGAATTCTGCTACCCTCCCAAAAAAGCTGTCTTTGTAGGCATAGCAGAGATTTTCTGTTGACTGAATGAGTTGCTGCAAAGAGATGGGATGTAGACTCCCAAAAAACAAAAGTAAAAGATACTGTTGATTTAAGAAGCTAAAACAAATAATACTATGGTCTTAAGGCATTTTTAAAGTCTTAAACCTATTTTTCTGCATGTCGCTGCTTTGTAGAACTGTCCACAATGTATGTCACAAGCCAGAATTGTACAGGATAATAATGACATGGTTTTTGTAGTTGTAAGTGCATTTTTGGTTTGTTTGTTTGCACTTGAAACCACTCTCCTGACTAGTTCTACAGCAAGTTTGGTAGATTTGTCCTTGCATTAAAAACACTGAATGAAAACAATGAACTGACCATTTTCAAAAGACAGTGCATTAGATTCTGAAAGCAATTTGTACCTTTCATGAGTCTGTCCTTGAAATAAAAAAGAATTACTACAGTATATATTATGTAAAAGAAAAAACTCTGAGTTAGAGGCGGAGCATTGAAGGTACTGCTTTATGTGTCCTCCTTAACTACACTTTTCACAGAAGCTGCATGGCTTGCATTTCTCTCCCTCCAACCTTTCTTTAGTCCAGTTCAGGAAGGTACTTGAGCAGACGGATAACTGTGGGTCGTGAAGGTGAATGGGACTGGCAAATGATTAAGTGCGTTCGCGAATCACAGTCTTTGGTCCGATTGTGCAATATGTGGAGCCAGCTTAATAACTGTTTAGTGAAAACGTGTTGCAAGAAAAACAGTCGGCTTCCACCCATCTGGTCCGTATATTTTGCGTATTGAAAGGAGAAAAGTAATTTCTTGCACTGAGACCCACTCTTTCTGGTGAAAAATGGACAAAATTGCTTCACTGAACAGGGTGTTAGCCAATTTTGCAACTAGACAAAACTATGACTAAGTGCTAAAAATGGACTCATTTTGCTTTACTTGCACAGCTTTTTTGACAGTGGAGCGTACATTAAATGTTTGTGCAAGAAAAGGTGATCAATCGGAGAATGTACAGGAAAACAAACAAACACAGAAAAAGTGTTCTGTTTCAGAACGTATTTCTTCTAAACAGCCAGAATCAGAAGATAGTCAATGTTTTATCATTTGCTGTCCTGCAGTGGAATACTGTCTTCTTAAATGCACCACAATGAATTTAGTGCAGAATTGTCGCAAATTTGTTGATCTTCACGATGCCCAATTCTTTTTATGATTATCATTAAATGTTTATTGGTGGTGGTTATAGTTTATTGTTAATGATCATGACTTTTTATCTGTCTATAGAGAAACAGCTACAGTTACTTACACTGCTGCGTTAGTTTATTCTACATCTGTGGTCAGTGGAAATAAAATTTGAAAATAGCCATTAAACTTACATACAGGAAAAAATTTACACTTGCTTTTTTACAGCAGCAGGAAGGACAACAACTGTTTTTAGGCATGAATTATTGTTATTTAGTTTTAATTGTAAGTATGCCTGAGTTTTCATAATAGGAAGTGATAAAACCTTTGTTTACATCAGTAGTTTTTCTTCTAATGTTGATTCAGGGGGAAAAAAGAGAAAGTAATAGAAAAGGCACAACTAGAACGTTTACGTTCTGTAATAATTCTTTCTGTAGCAAAGCTTAAGCGTTAATGGACAGTCTGAAAAATGTTTAGATTAGTTCTCACATAAGAAATACACAGAAAAAGAAGACAGCTTTTAGTTTAGCGAAGTTTTCTGCAACATGACTCTCCAACTATCAAGAGGTTATGTTAGCAGACAAAGCATTTTTGGTAGGAAAGAATACATATGTATTCTGGATGATCTGTACAACTGCAAAGGGAGCGCAAAGGAGGAAGGCCACCTCCCGAGGGCCAGTCTTCTGATTGATTTACCGTTAGAGTTCAGATAGGGGAACGAGATTCAGGCCCACTGGTTGTCACTGACTTTACTCTTAAAGGAAGTTCTGTTGTAAATGGTATTTGTGATATTCTTGTTACACATTTTTAACAAGGAAGCAAGAAACCCAGCAACCCACAGTTTTTCTAACTGATTCATGACACTTCAGCAAAAACATGGATATAAATGAAATTCTTATCTAGTATTCACTGACAGTGTATCTGTAAAATTATTTATCTTTCACTAAGCTAAAACTACTCAAATAAATTTATGACTTTATTGAACTCTTTCAGTCTTCCCCAAAGCTTTGGGTTTTACTTTTTAAAAATGAAAAATCATTGATTTTTTTTTTAATTTATTGGGTTTTTTTAATCTGAATGTCTAAATTTGTCTTAAAGTACTTTTTGAAAGATTAAACTATGAGGAAGTTTGTCAGTTAACCCAAAATGAAATTAATGTTTATCTAGAAGCAGAAAGGAAAAAAAAAGAAACTTAATTATTAACACTTTTCTCAAAAGTTTCAGGCAGCAAATTTGTTATTCTGACACTGCCAGACTGACTGCTTGAGACTTTCTGATAAATATAACAACCTTATGAGCTTGGGTGCTAAGGCAGTTTGAAGTTACTTATTCTCATATCTTACTTCAAATCTTTTGTAGCTGGGTAAAATTTGCGTAATTCATCACAGATAACTTCACTGTGTTTAACAAATGCTTTAAAATGCATTCAAAAGTTTCTTCAACAGAGAAGGAATCAAGTCTTTGAAAGAGCTGATTTTATATTTGTTTTTCTATTTTTTTTAATGGCTATTATTCTGTTTGTTTATTTGTTTATATACTAGGATTAAATGTATAAATGTATAAACTAGGATTAAATGACCTCTGCAGGATACTGGGAAAAAATTGAAGACATATTTTGATTTGAGAGAGAACAGTTTCTACAGGGAAAGTTTTTTTGCAGAGATGGGTGGAAAATAGTGAATGTCTGAAATTCCTTTCCTCCAATGTGTAGCTTGAACACCAAAATCTGACTCCCATATTGAACGATGCTAGAATGTAGGATTTTCAGTCTACAAAAAAGAGTTCAGAGCAGGAGTTTTTAACCTTGGTGCTTTATGACATGTTGCATGATACAGAATCCATTTCAGTTAAAAAAATACAAGAAATTTAAAAGAAAGAAATAATACAAGAAATTTAATAAATTTAAAATAATAAAACAAAAAATAAGGGTTCTTGTTCTTAATACATAAGAAAAAGTTTAGTCATTACATTAGGAAAGGGGCAAGCCTGAGGCAGAATTTATTCTGAAGTAGTTTTTCTGGCTCTACATATCTTCTTAATTCAGCTGCTGTTCCTAGAAAAAGGAGCCTTTGTTGTTTTTTGCAGTAGTTGTTAACAATAGGACAAATTACTCATTCCTTAAGAATAATGCTCTTAGTTTTTCATTACACAAACAATAGTTTTCTGTTTCATTTCTAATATATAAATGTGAATACTTGAAGACACAACGTAGAGAATGGAAGAGGGGAAAAAAGTACCAGTCTAGCAGAAGAGGTCTTAGTTACAAAACTCTTTTAGGAATTTGTTGTTTCATAAAAATGTAAGTGGAGTATAGCAGTACTGCAGGATAAGGGCAGGCAGAGCCATCTTATATCTGCAGTGATCAGTGAACCTGTATACATGATGGAATCCATGCTGTGTCTGACGGACAAGTGGGTGCAGTAAATCTTGTCAGGGATTTACTGATATAAAGGTCCTGATACAAATAGAAAACAAGGCAATCTAGGTGCCGAACCTTTTATAACGATGTGGAATCTGGACCTAAAGCTAGTACTGATGTTTTTGAAACTAGTAGTCATAGGAATAATAAAAGGTGGGGTTGCATATATTTCTGAAGATATTATAGTGGAAAGTGAGAACGAAGGGATTTTAAAGGACCACATGTCTCATAAGAGCGTTCTTAAGTTTCAATTTTAATCAACACCTGTTTCTCTTAGTGAGCTTAGTTGTGAAAAGGAACAACTCGATGTCCTCACACACTCATTGGCGTCAGAATTAACAGTGGCTCTGCACAAGCAAAAACTGCAGGGTCAGCCTCTGAGACCTTTGTTTTGTGTTCGTGTAGGAGCCTGTGTTTATAGTGTCTGTGTTTCTGACCTGAGAAGTGAGTGTTTTTATGCAGCTGCACATCTCAAAGCAGGAAGTGTGACAGAGTTTGTTTTTGCTTTTGTTTGGCCATTTAAAGAGAATGATTAAAAATGCATGATCCCAAAGGCAGATTTTATAGCCTTTCCTTTTGCATTTTTAATGTTAATTGACCAGTTCCAATATGAATGAAAAGGTACTCCTAAATAAACACAAGGTCACATTTTCTGCAAGGAAAAAGTTCATCTAGTCTTTCCTACCTC